>NC_073355.2:31070000-31372833 GCF_027580225.2 Misgurnus anguillicaudatus | reverse complement strand
TTTTGTAAATGACAAAACAATCATCAATGTACCTCTTAAACAAAATTATATTATAAAAAAAAAAATTGTTATTGAAAACATATTTATCCTCCAAAAAACCAAGGTATAAATCAATCTTTAAATAATACTGGTTTTCAAATAAGAAATAATTTTTGGTGAGAACTATTTCACCCATTTCAATGATGAATTTGGATGGAAGGCCATCATCTTCAATACGTGAATCAAGGAAATTTTTTAAGGCCAATAGACCTTCATGATGCAGAATGTTAGTATATAGTGAAGTCACATCCATAGTAGCAAGTACATCCTGTTCAACATTATAAATAGTTGATAAACAGAGGAAATCTGCTGTATCTCTAAGATAACTAGGAAGGGATGTGACTAACGGTCTCAGAACAAAATCAACCAAATTTGAGAGTGGTTCAGTGAGACTATTGTTACCGGCTACTATAAGCCGTCCTGGTAGATTAATCAAGCTTTTATGTACCTTAGGCAGAATGTAGAAAACCTAACAAGGGTTTAAGTTTTGTTCCATATGAAGCCACAGACCCTTTTGGCACCAAGATTGAACTTTTCAAATTTTTCCGGACATTAAGACTCAAATGTTTCTATAAAAATGCTCATTCAGACCAAACATATGTAAATGTGTATAATGCAAGAGCAAAATTCAAACCTACCAGTACTTTTTGTCCATCTAATTCATCTATTGATACATACACTGTAAAAAATGTCTGTAGAAATTACAGTATTAATGGGTGTTACTGGCAACTAGCTGCCAGTAACTTACTGTAGATTTTACATTTATGTTATTTACTGGCAACATTTTGTTCAAAGTTAAATGAACATGAAACATTTTTTGACTTTATCTTCTACAGTAAGTTACTGGCAACCAGCTGCAAAATTACAGCAAATTTTTTAGAGTGTATTGTAGGCTAGTGGAAAGGGATGTGACTAGTTTATTTGAGCAGTCATCCTCAGAACAAAAAGTTCAATTTGATAAACTCTAAAAAAGAGGCTCTTGACAGATTGTGTCGAAATAAAGATATTGTAATTAAACCTGCGGATAAAGGGGGGGGGGGGGGGTTTGGTGCCCCGAGGGCTTTATAATCAGGAGGCTCTTCGTCAATTAGAAAATTCCTCCTACTCTCAAGTTTTACCATCAGATCCAACAGCCCAGTTTCAAAGAGAGATTGAGATGTTTCATCAGGAAGCACCTGCTCAGTTATTGATCTCTGATAAAGAGTTGCAATACTTGTTCAATCGTTCTCCAAGTAGGCCAGTTTTCTACATTCTGCCTATAAGGTACATAAAAGCTTGATTAATCCACCAGGACAGCCTATAGTAGCCGGTAACAAAAGTCTCACTGAACTCTCAAATTTTGTTGATTTTGTTCTGAGACCATTAGTCACATCCCTTCTTAGTTATCTTAGAGATGCAGCAGATTTCCTCCAGTGTTTATCAACTATTTATAATGTTGAACAGGATGCATACTTGCTACTATGGATGTGACTTCACTATATACTAACATTCTACATCATGAAGGTCTTTGTAGGCCTAAGCAAAAGTGTGCCGTTTCTGCGTGTGTTCTTTAAATGCAAATGAGTGGATGAAGTGCAAACACTGATCACAATGATGATGGTTTGTTGTAATTAGAACTCAATTGTGCTATCAATTTTTTTCTCTCTCTCTTTCTCTCTGCACTAGAAAGCAGTGCTGTGGTTGGATAGTGCAGATTAAGGGGGTGTTATTATTGTAAATGGCCTTGCTACCTACCTCACAAGCTCGAACTGATTTTGCCAAGTGGTTGATGTCCTCAGGGCAACATATTGTGTTGACCCAAGGACAAGATTTTTCTAAATAAAACCTAAACCTACCCCAAATCCAAACCCTAACCATAACCAAACCCTAAAATCAGAGGGACATGATAAGTGAAAAACAACGGTCTAGAAACAGCTAATCCTTGTTGTAAGCTTAAACTTAAAACAAACTGTAAACTTATTTCTGAAATCTGATTGGTTGATTGAAATGTTGTCCTGAGGACATCAACCACTTGGCAAAATCAGAAGAGCCTACCTGACAACACAGGCAAAATATGAACAACCTTATTTTTCACATGCTTGCAATGAATGTTTTACCCAAACAAAGTTACTTTTCACATTTTCTAGGTTGAAGCACTGGGGACTCAATTAAATGAGGCATTTAGCACGGTAGACGCAATTCTGATTCATTCTCGCATTTAGTTCATGCTAATGGCGCAAATTGAGCGTCTGACGTGGTACGCGCGAATAGTGCTTTTTGTGCATTTGACGCGAATTTGCGGCTGACGGCCGAGTTGCATTGGCCTTAAACAATTCCTTGATTCATGTATTGAAGATGATGGCCTTCCATCCAAATTCATCATTGAAAAGGCTGAAATGGTTCTCACCAAAAATTATTTCTTATTTGAAAACCAGTATTATTTACAGATTGAGGGCACGGCCATGGGGGCTACTATGGGGTATGACTATGCCAATTTATACCTTGGTTTTTTGGAGGATAAATATGTTTTCAATAACAATCTTTTTTTTGATCATATAATTTTGTTTAAGAGGTACATTGATGATTGTTTTGTCATTTACAAAAGCTCTACAAGTGATTTTGAAACATTTGTTCTAAACATGGATTGTTTAAGATCATCGATTAAATTTACTCATGAAGGTGGAACTACAAATGTCAGTTTTTTGGATATTTGTATATCAATTGTTGATAAACAAATCGTTTCCTCTCTTTAAAGAAAAGACACAGCTAAGAATAGTCTCCTAAGGTGGGTTACCTTATAGTCAATTTTTAAGACTTCATCGTATTTGCTCTAGGAAAGAGGATTTTGATGCTAAAGCCCAGAATCTATACAAAAATTTTAAAACAGATGGGTATCCCAATATATGGCTTGATACTGCACTTGAGAAAGTTTGTAGTTTACAGGAACGGGAAGAAAGCAACTTGATTGTAACTAAAAGTAAGCAAACCTAGTCTTGTGTTTTTAATTCCACATTGAGTCCATTGAGTAATGATGTCAGGAGGATAATTAACAGTCACTGGCACATTATTCAAAGTGATCCTCAGTATGTATTTTATGATCCACCACTTTGTGTTTCTTCCAGGAGTTCTAGTCTGAGGGATAAACTTGTTCATGCAGACACTCATGTCTCTTCTCCGACTACTCGAACTGATGCCCAGGGTCATTTTTCATGCTACAGATGTACTTTTTGCACAAAATATGTCAAATGTCAATCATTTCTACATCCTCGTACACAAAAAAATATATAAGATCAAACAACTGATAACTTGCAAGAGTACATATGTGATTTATATCGTCATTTGTATGTTCTCTGTTATATGTTGGCAAAATCACACATGCTTTACGCACCAGAATGATTGAACATACTAGTGCAATTCGTAGACGTAACGATACATCTCCCATTTATCGTCAATTTAATCGTGCCAAACATTCTTTGTCTGATATGAAGTTCATGGGCATCGAGAGGATTTTACCTCATAGAAAAGTGGAGAGAAACAAGAAACTGTTACAAAGGGAGGCCTTTTGGATCTTTGAACTTAAATCTTTATTTCCTGAGGGTATGAATGAAGAATTTGAATTTTCTTGTTTTCTGTGATTTATTTTCTGTAACATTATTTCTGTATGGATGTTTATACAGTTTATGTTATGTTAAATTTCTCTGTGATTATTGTTGCATATTGAACACTGAGGATAGCAATCTGCTGAAACGTTTGCTCATGTTTCTCTGTTTTTAATTCACATTTTTGCACTGTGCACTTTAATAAATTTTGTACTTTCTAGACCTTTCTAGTCTTTTTAGATTCAGTGTGCAGTGAGACATTTTTTCTGTCTTCTACATATCCTTCTTTGTTCTAAGCATCTGAAGAAACAAATAGTAAACTGAGAGCGCAACAATTTTCTCTAGACAATTTTTTGTCCACATTAGTATGTGTGCCACATAATATTGAATACAAAAACGTGTAAACTTTGCATTCATGTTAATGTTTAATCCACAATAGAGATAACATTTAATTAAAAATGTAAACGCTGTACCCAGTACTACTATTTGTCTGACCTACTTTTTTTCAAAATCAAGCCTTGCTTTTTAAACCTATATCTTATTATATGCAACTGAGCAAAGACGAAGATACAACATGACCTGTAAAAACTTAGTCAGTCATGTGATCTCTATTCAGCTCACAGAGTCACAGGTAATGTGCACAGACTTGCAGAATTGACCGTAATTTCACAACAAATCAAGCATAAGTCTAGCTCATCTGTACGGTTGTGTATGTGGTTACATAACCTAATATGGTGAAACGCCATCCCTGTGCTGAGTTGAAAGTGACATCACTGAATAAAAGGCAGGTACAAAAATCTATGTGCAATCATCCGAAATATGCATTTAACGTAAAAGGGACATTGCAAGACTTTTTTAAAGATGTAAAATAAATCTTTGGTGTCCCCAGAGTACATATGTTAAGTTTTAGCTCAAAAAATCATATAGATCATTTATTATAGCATGTTAAAATTGGCACTTTGTGTGCAAAAATGTGTCGTTTTTGGGTGTGACCTTTAAAATGCAAATGAGCTGATCTCTGTACTAAATGGCAGTGGCGTGATTGGATAGTGCAGATTAAGGGGCGGTATATCCCCTTCTGACATCACAAGGGGAGCCGAATTTCAATGACCTATTTTTTCACATGCTTGTAGAGAATGGTTTACCAAAACTAAGTTATTGGGTTTATCTTATTCATATTTTCTAGGTTGATAAAAGCACTGGGGACCCAATTATAGCACTTAAACATGGAAAAAGTCTGATTTTCATGGTATGTTCCCTTTAAAAGACTACTGTGTTTGTACATGTGTGTCTGTGTAAATAGTTTCTGGAATTTCCATCTACTGTTGACCTCACCTGAACACAGCTGTCCTTTAGAACGAAGACAGCTGAAGTCATCACATTCACAGTACGGGCCCCAAACCTTCCCGAAATCATTCGCGCGACAGGCACACTGGCCGCACACACAGTCTCCTCGTCCACTACAGGCCGCTGTCTCCGGGTTGGGGCTACACTTGTCTTGTTGACTGGGTTTATATTCCCAGTCGGAACACTCGCACTGAGAGCCCAGTCGACCCGGATCGCACAGACAAATGCCGCACTCCAGAGTTCCGTTGCCGTGGTGACAAGAGGGGCTCGCCGGTTCGGAAAACTGCTGACATTGGCAGTCACACTCAAACTCAACAGTGACCTCAAGAGAGTCTTTGAATCCCATTGTTTTTATGGTGAAATTTTGTCTCTTCTCTTTGGGACAACCATGAAGTTTTGCTTCAATGCTAAATGAGACCTAAGAGAAAGAATACAGAGCTTATATTAAAAAGCAAGAGTCTTTGAGGTATTCACAGAGACACACCTCATATATCTTATGGCATATTAATTTAGGAGTTATTTATTTTGTAAACTCTTTGTGAATTAGTTTGTTTTCAGGAAGCATCCTTATGCACAACTATAAAACTGCACCAAATTTATACTAAAACCATTCCTTAATGATATTGATCAAATGACTAATGCATCAGGCGAGCCTACCTTATCCCCAATTTTGAGTCCGGCACAGGATCGGACACCTGCAATGACCTCTCCATTCAGACAGGTTGCATTGATGAACAGCGATAACTCATCCGGAACATCCAACAGCTCCAGCTCAACCTTGGATCTGATCTTCTACAAAGCCAATAATCACTTAAATTAAAGAGCAAGTTCTCTAAGTAGCTTTTGTCTAAATGACTCTTTCGGTTCCTGCATTGCATTAGCAAAACAAAGATCATGGCAGAGAAAACACAATTAAGAAAATGTAGAGATGGGTTTGAACAAAGTGTCTGCCAAATGGACATGTAGATGTGTTCTCTGAAAAACGTCACAAATCAAAATAATGTGAGGGGAACGTGGAATAATTGACAACGGGCCGTTGAATTACTCGAAAATAATGCACACCCAAGTTGGTATTGTGGCAGGACGACAAGTGGAGTTATACCACAGAGACCACAGTTATACAATGGTTACCACAGATATTGCTAAGGCATTACTCTGGTGGTTATTTTAAGACATTTGATAGGTCAGGTGTGCGTTTATCGAAAAATAATGCAATTTTTTCACCAATTAAAATAAAGCGTTTAACAGCCCCATGATATAATGTTACATAAATGAATTAGTGACTTAAAGGAACAGTATGTAAGAAATGTATATCAATTAATCGTAAAATGGCCCTGATATGTCACTAGACATTAAGAAATCATTTTCATTTCAAATACTTATATCACTGACAACAGTGGTCTGGCCAGGATATTGTCATTTAAAAAGTGGAGTTGCAGCCCTCAACTGATGTTTATGTTGTCATTTTGCGTATTGGCCACCAGTTGTGTGATTGCAGTACCAGTTTTAGCCACCAGTTGTGTGATTGCAGTACCAGTTTTAGGGCCAATCTCATTTCTCTGTCTTACCCCTTCCCCTTTGTCTTCGTCTTCCCCTTGCCCCTCGAAACCGAGTAAAGGGGAAAGGGGTAAGACAGATCGTTATTCTAAAAAATGAGACACCACTTGATTACCGTTTGCGTCGACCTTCCCTTGCCGCTAACTGGCTGCTACGTAAACAGACAAGCGTTGACAAACAAAAAAGAGGCCGTTGCCTCAGGTTGTGGTATCAATTGCCTGAGCGGAGCTCAACAAATAGCACATAACTTAGCTGCTAGCTAGCGCCTTAACTAGCGATTCAAAACAAAAACATTACAATTAAAACCGCTTGAACATTTGATTAAAAGTATCATAAAAAATGAGTGTCATAATATAATCTCGATTAAACTGCAGAAATAACGTTACTTTCATTTGTGCGACTCCTTGACAGTTCGACGTTCATCAATAAAACGTCTTGATGTCGGCTCTCCTGAGATATTCCTACGTTAACGTTTACCCCTCTCTTTCAAGTGTGCTCCTTATCACACTTCGTTTCAAGGGCTATGTATCCCTACGCCTTGGCCCTAGCCCTTGATCAAACTGAGAATTGAGACACCCCTTCACCTCACATGAACACGCAAAACCGAGGTGAAGGGGTAAGGGGTAAGACAGAGAAATGAGACGCACCCTTAGCCACAAGTTGTGTGATTGCAATACCAGTTTTGTCCACAATCCTACATACTGTTCCTTTAATTAACACTTTATTTTGATAGTCCACTTTAGACAACTATAAGTAACTTCGCAACTGCTTGTCAACTACCAGTCATTATTACAATATAAGTAGACTGTCTGGTTAATATCTACTAACACTTTATTGTGATAACCCACCAACAGACGCTGTACTGTCTATAAGTAACTTTGCAACTATAGCTGAATATGTAAACATTTTATCGAAATAAAGTGTCAGCGCTACTTACTGCATAAGCATCCAGAATAAGTTGAATAACATTTCCAGAGTCTCCTGATAGTAATCCCACTGCAGAGCCTGGAATCAGCTCACTGTAATTCTGTGACATTTAAGGAAATACGACAACATATGATTGTGTGTACACGTATATGTTATATATATGAAGGTGAGTTTTGTTTGCATTTAAACTCACACGATACAGTGACACCATTTCACTGGTAACAGCAAAGATGAGGTTGATATTATTCTCAGATATCTTGTCTGTGATAAGACCAAGTGAAGGGTAGTCCTACAAAACATATATGTTTAAATATCAGTATACTGTAAAAACATCACCCTTCCAAATATGTAAGGAATAATTGACGACGGGCCGTTGAATTATAAGAAAATAATGCACACCCTAAGTGGTAATGCGTTACACCGCGGGTGTGCATTATTTTCAAATAATTCAAAGGACCGGAGTCAATTATTCCGCTTATACCACGGTTACCACAAACATTGCTCTGGTGACTATTTTTAAGACATTTTAAAGGTTAAGCATGTGGTTATTGAAAAATAATCAACACCCATGGAATATTTCTCAGCCAATCAGAATACAGCATTCAGTAGGTCCGTGGTATAAATATATATAACATGTAGGCTGACCAGTATAGTGGACTTGTCATATTCATTTTTGCTGTTGATATAGCATTTCCCATCATGAGGCTGGACAATTCCGGCAAGTCTGGCATCCAGAGCCAAATGACTCCTATCATCACTAGTAAAGACCAACAAATGAGATGCATCTGGCCTCCATCCAATGTCCTTCTAAAAGAGAAAAAGAAAGTTGATTGTGTGCTATATATATCCATTGCAAACTGTAGTTTAGACAGTGGTGGCTCGTGACTGCTCATCCGAGGGGCGCAAATTCAAAATATTTGTTCAGAGTGTCGTGTGTTGCTTGCGTTTTTAAAATATGTATTTGTTGCGTCATGTGAACCATGTGCATCACGTGTTTTGTCAAATGCCTACATGTTGTGACGAACTTCACATCGAGCGCCCGTGAAAAAAGAAGTCACTGGCCGCCGCAGCGATACTGTTTTTTGTAAGGTATGTTTGTAAAAACTACTTCAATGTCCTAATGTAACTAAGGTCTAGTCCTGGATTAATTTATACCCTGTCTGGGAAACCACCCCTATATGTTTTATATATTCTGTATTTGTCAGTTTATATTGATGAGTGTGTGTGTCACCTTGCACACTACTGCTTGCAGTATGGCATCAAATCCTCCTTCGGGAGCATCTCTATTTCTGGATACTTTCTGTTTCTTCACTTCTTCTGTAAATCGTTCCACCTGCTCCGTCAGAGCGAGTACATTACGATAGCCAAATTGCGGGGGGCAGGTTTGACCCATCTTATATCAACGGAAACACAACAGGTTTTCATATGGTCTTCTTTATGCAAATGTGAAATAAACTTGAGGCTAACTTTAGCTTACTTATAGCAAGGGTTGCTGATGACTTGTTCGGGGTACGTATACATGTAAGGTGAGAGAGGTTTGTCTACAAAAGCTCCGAATCCCATGCGTAGATCACCGGTGACACTGCGTAAACCACGGGCCAGATCACTGCCCAGAGCATAAAGCTTCTGTAGGTCATCTTTCATGGTGTTGGTCATATCCATCAAGTAGTAGAGGTCAACAGGGTAATCTGCTACTTGCTTCACGGTGACAGTGAATTGCTGTGAATCATCTTAAATAAAGGTGGGAGAGCAAAATAATAAGTTGACTTATTAAACATTAAAGGATCAAGATTCATTATGTTTCATCATACCTGGCCTGAGGGTCAGGTGTATTTTTTGTGGTTGCATCTGAACGATGTCGCTCGCTAAGCCCCCAGCTCTGTCACTTAAGGGGATGTCCTGTAGAATCTTCATGCTACTGACTGGAAACTCGATAAACTTCACGCCACATCCGGACTGAATGAGATTGGCCTTTAGATCACATCGGGACAAAGCTGACGCTCCCTTTGCGAAGGCCTGACACATTGAGACAACCAAGAGTGAGGCAATTCAAGCACGCACTTGAATGTGTGTATAAACATTTGTGTCTATAAGGTGTTTGTTACCTCCTGAGAACACCAGGCGCAGGTAGGATGGATAGACAGACATTCTTTACATGTAGTGACTCCTCTAGAAGTGCAGATGTTAGAGCCTAAAACAGGATTATAATTATATTTGAAAACGCAGAGTATATCGCTCTTTAGAAGGATGAGAGCTCAAATGCAAAAGCTGCTTTATCCCGGCCTCGGGCCATTCAGAAATACCGTTTTGGCAGAATCCAACACGCGATGCCAATTTTTCAGCAAAGTCCTCTAAGATCTTGTTCACACTGTAAGTCCAAATCCGATTTGGTGCATGTGATGTTACAGCTTGTGTCGAGCAAAAGTGGGCATGCCAGATGAAGCCTTGATTCGCAGCTTGTGTTGTTAACGTTAAATCACGTGACCAATGACAAACGAAGCTTCACCTTCTGCTCATTCACATACGTCAAGGCCAGGTCTACAGGGGGGCTAGGGGGGGCATTGCCCCCCATTTTCCCTTTGCACCTCCAAAATGTCCAGCCAATCATAAAAAATAGAGTGTCTCTTTAAAAAATAGCGTCCATTGTTAGAAAACGCTATTTATGTAAGCTCCCGCCAACCAATGTCTGCGACAATGTCGGCGATATTGATGAGACACAGAATATGACTTATGTATTTTTTTTTTTTTTTGAGAGAGAGAGACAAATAAAGTAAAAGCTTCAGATCTGTTTTATATATTTTACATTGAGTGTTTTGGCTGCCCACCCAAAATTCATGAATGCCCCCCCAGTCCAGCAAGCCGAGTACCCGACGCTCTTGTCAGAACGTTTAAAGGGGGGGTTTAATGGTATTTCAAGCATTCTGACTTATTAACACAGTTATAGAGTTGTTTCCTCATGCTAAATGTAGGCAAAGTGTCAAAACAGCAGTTGGGCATGTTTCAGAGTATTTCTGTGCCGAATGCACTTCGCCAGGGTTCGTACAAGTTTCGGCTAGTTTTTTTCGATTACGGTTCTAACTGACGTTTCAGGGGTTTTCGATACGTATCACTTCTTTATATGGGCTTCCGCCGGAAAACTTCCCCCGGAAAACCCCGCCCAGCCGTCAGTCAGCGGGAGACCCTAGAGCTTGCTAACAGCTTATCACGCCACTCAGCTTTGTTAAATTTCAAAAGTCAACAATGGCACAACAAGAAGTGTGTTTTTGGATGTAAGGAGAAGACATCCAGCCTTATGGAAACAATGAATATAGTTTATTATCCGGATTAGCAGCGGAGTTTTGCGTGTGTGTTTGATGCTGTGCATTTTCAGAACCAGGTCATGACGAGTTGTCACGTGGTAAGTAAGACTTCTGTCTTATGTTGGAAATAGGCGCGTGTATATTATATAAATGACACGAACATGTAGTTAAGTTAAAACAGTGTTGTATAGTGTTGCATGACTCGTACTCGCTCCTCCTGCGGTAGTAACTCCTCCTTCTTCATTTTTTCGTACGCTATCGGAAAGATTCGGTAAAGCTAATCTTTCTTTTATAAATCTGATTAAACTAAAGACTCTTCAGAGATATAAAGGATGTCATACTACTCTATAGGTACTCCAGATTAACATCAGAAATGCAGAAACAGCGTGTGTTACGTGAGCTTTAAACCCCAGAAGTCCACTCCATTATCAGTTATTTGCATTATTCACATTTTATTCCCACATAATACTGTATAGATAATACTGCATGTACATACTTGTGTGTGAACTTGCGTGATTATTGAATAAAATACAGTATCGAAGAATATTAACTCATACTGGAATTAATTGCCACACTTGAATGAGTAAATACAATTATTATATTGACCATTTACACACACACATGTTGTCTAAGCTTTATTTGTACACATAATAATAATAATATTCATCTGAATTTCATCAGCTTTTTGCTTCATTGACGGAGCTTCTTCCAGAAGCGACTGCTATATGTTTTATTAACCAAATATTGCGCAGTTTTCAACACCCTCTTCTTGAGGCTTTGAATTATGGTTCAAAACAGTAAGGGAAGTATCTGTGCTTCATTCGAGACTTCATTTTCCCATCACTAAATATACAAATGGAATCAATCACATTTAGAAAGTACGAACGACCAAAAACCGCATAAAATCCGTTTTTTTTTTTCGAATCCGTTTCAGGTTACATCCAAAGGTGGTTTGAAATGCGTTTCAAATCGCATTTCCGGAAATCCATTTCAGTCTGACCACTTTGATCGCATTTGTCTAGCTTTTTGGTTACGTCATCCTGTCACGTCACGTAAATTTAACTCCAGCGCAAACTTTGGAACAGTCCATTTCTGACGAAATGATAGGGGTGTTTGGGAAAGTCTATGTATTGGGGTTTATATGATAGATGTTGAGGCAGTTTGTCTTGCCAGGGGCAACGTCATTGCCATAGAAACAGTGCAAATAATCAGCAACACGGCAGATCCTACAGGACGCACAGATCAGATCTGATTCTGAACAGTTGTGATACACAACAATATGGACAGTGAGTCTGTCAAATCAGATACAGGTATGCACCAAAATCAGATATGGACTGACAGTGTGAACAAGGTATAAGTGCACAGAAATCAGGCATTTCTATAACTTTTTCGTTGCCATTAAAGTGAAATCACTGAACCTAAACATAAGAGCCTAATAAAAATGCTATTTTGCAAGAAAACATGATGCAGAGGGTTTTGCATCTGAACTCTTCATATATATCCCATCATTCACACACACACACACACACACACACACACACACACACACACACACACACACACACACACACACACACACACACACACACATATATGTCTTGAACATAATTGAACATGATTTTAATGAATTATTGCTATTGTTAACAATAGTCTAAGTACACAACAACAAAACTAACTTACCCACAGATAAGGAAACTAGTGCTATAACAGATATCCAAACTTCTACCAAAGTAAGTCCCATTTTAATTTATCCAAAGCTACTGGCCAGAGAAAAACAGTCTACTGTTGTGGTTATCTGCGTCCTCTCTGGCTGATTTACTGATGTTTAAACTGGGAGGGGTAGCTGTCATTCCGAAGCATGTTAGAACAGATGACCTCACTCATTTCAGCACTTCCTGACCTAACATGTGTTTCATCACAACTCAATAAAATGTGTAGCCACAGGCAAGTTGAAACTTAACAATTAACTATACATTTCACACTAAAGTTTGTTAAAAAGTACAAAAATTATATTAATTAAACAGTATAGAAATATAGTCATATTCTGCATGAAAATCAATAACTGTTAAGCTTCACAGTATAGTGGTTCACTGGCTTGTAATCATATAGGGAACCATTTAAATGCCATATAGTAGCACCTGTGTAGGACCATTTTGTGCATTACTGTGGTTTCTTATTGTGACTTTTTGTTTCCTTGTTTCTGTTTCGTTCTCGGTGTGAGTGTGTGGTTTATCTTCAGCAATTGAGTAAAGATGTTATTGAAATTGTTTTTCTGTTTGTGCATGTTGACTATCACATCAACATTACACAGTAAAAAGTGTTAAGTTTTTATTACACATTTTTGTGTTAGGCTTTTTAACACACCATGTGCAATTTTAATACATTATGTGTCATTTTGTGTTGTTTTTGTGTTAAAGTAACACAAAATGTGTTGTTCCAAAAATAAAGCAGAGCTGTGTCTATTTTGAGACAGCATTTAGTGCATTTGACAAAAAAAACACTGTATCTAATATTAGAGTGTACAATATTCTTCAGTAACCTTTGAATCACTGATAATTGTAAAAACCTTAAAATTCCTCAGGCCACAAAGCTTAACCAGGTGTGGTGTGTCATCTAGTGGCAATATCAATGTTTTACAGAAGTATGCAGGCTGGCAAGCACCTTAGTTTACCATATTTTCTGATGTATTTTGTAAGAGGAGAAAAATATTTGTAAGTCATTTATCTGCATTTAAAGAGCACCTGTCCTTATAGTATACTTTTGTTTTACCCTATAGTGTATATGACTGATTTAAAAACCTTTGCATTTAAAAACCTTTAATAAGTCTTTGCGTAATGTTATCTTATAATGTGAACAAGAAAGTAACAAAAGAAAGCCTTTTTTGTAGTGGTCTCCAAAAGTAGGACCAAAAATTCTGTATTTTATCAGCCATCCTTCTTTACAAAATCTAATATTATATAAATTCCCCCATTTATAATGGCCTGTGATGCTGCACTGTTCGACTCAATGAAATTGTATGAGAGTACCACCAGTAAGCCCAAATTGTATATTTGGGTGATTCTCACGAAACCATTGAAACACCACGGCACTAATGATTTTAGCTTTAAAATGTGTAATATAGTAACATTAAAAAGCATCAGAATTAACACAATACTGTGTTCTACCTTGCACAATGTGTGATTTTTAACATAAGAATTTATAATTGTAAATTTAATCTCATTTTCTGCTGAAATTCTCATTACCGCAATGTGTCCGGCTGTGTTTGAACATGCGTTATGTTGTAATTTAATCAAATTAACACAAAAATACCAAGAAAAAAATAAATGGATGCCTCGCTAGACTACTCTAGATGACAGAAAAAACACCCACTGAACATTCATGTACAATAATAATGAAGAAAAATTAGGAAAATTATGTGTCCATGCCTGATGTTCTCATCCTCCACAACACTTTTTGAGAACAGTTTAAGCACACATACAGAATTTTAATAAAGTTTGATTTTGAGTGACCAAGCACATGGACCAGTTACTTCAAGATGGCTACCAGGTAAGATCATTTTTTACAGTTAATTTGAAATATTGTCTTGTCAGAATGCTTACACAACATTTTGATTATCATTACCGCAACAGATGCTTATTAAATGTTAATTTAATTAATAGAAGCATAATACTTTGATTTTAAACGCAGATGTGCAGAATCTCCAAATTATGTTCTTTCAGGTTTGTCATGTCATTTTGAAAATATGTCAGTGTTGATGTTTTCTGACTGTTACGGTAATGAGATTTTTTTAGGACTCATTTTTTAAATTATGTTACAAAAAGTGTTAAATGATAAGTAAAAGTTTTTAAATTAATGTTCCCATTTACTCCAGACTTTGTTTTTCAATGTCTGGTGGGAAAAAAAGTAAATTTAAGCAATTTTTACATTTTCATGCTTGACATTTTTAAAACCAAGTTTAAGGAGTTTTGTATAAGCACATTTTTTTTTCAGTTTAGCATTTTGATTAATACTTAATGAGAATTTTCCTCTCTGAATAAGCACTGAAATGCATATGCATAAATAAGGCTATACAAATTTTATCCACATTGCAAAATTTTAATCTGCACTTGCCCAGTTGTTTCTGTTAGCGTATTGGGTGACCTAAGAAAATCAAGTGATAAAACAACAACTTTATTCAAAGCATGCTACACTACTTCAAGTTTCAATGTTGTTTACAAAAAAACAGCATGCAGCATTGAGGTTTCATTTCAAAAGTGCTGGACACACCGAGCATCGCGCATGCCGAGGGAAGAAAGCGGTCTGCAGCAGGTGCGAGCCGAGCAGCGACCGGGAAAAGTCTAGCAGGGTTTACCAGCAGATGCGCGCCTCTCCTCTCGCGTGCTCTCGGTCACAAGTTAAAATCGAAACAAAAATACATTTTGACATTATATAAAGATAAAAACACCCGCGATACCAAGGTGCAAAAGTCACAATGCATGCTTCTGGAAGTGATTGTCTGGTACAAACAATGCAATTATTTATAAATAACTGTACGCTGCTTTTTCTGAGGTAAAAACGTGTAAACACTTCACTGTAAGTTCACTTGTTTCAATACTGTTTCCCTTAATATATAGGCTATACGCAAATGTATCTAAAATACAAAGAGCTACGTAAACATGAATAAACAATACATTCTCATTAAGTAAACGTGCAACTGTATCCCTCATCTTTGCTTTTAACAATTCATTCACGTCGGATTTCTTTACAACAAGAAGAAAGAGTGTTCGTTGCATATCTCCGTTCCCAGTCGGTGCTCAAGCCATTCAGTCCCGCATTACAGGTGACATCTGTCTCTAACTCAACCCGATCATCACTGCCTCGACGTCTTTGGATGGTCTCCGATCCTTAACCAAAAAGTTAATCATACTTTCGGACTTGATCATGAGGTTGCAACCAAGAAAGAAGATCCCGAACATCACGGTGAGCGAGAGGACGCACAGCACGGCAATCTGCACCACACGCGTAACGAACAACTTGCGCTCGTCCTGCGCCAGAACTAAAGACCCGCCGCCGTCGCTCGCGGTCACTTCGCTCCCGTTGCCTGCGCAGCAGTCCACCAGCGTCCCCGCGAGCTCGTGGCTGCGGTTTAGCAGACCCCCGTGCCTAAAAACGGTGTGATTGAAAAATGTTGCGTTCATCCTGGACGCAAAAATACTAAAATACAAAAAAATCAAGACTTTGATGGCATCAACTGACTTTCGGCAACTGCCTGTTGAATCGGCCAAGTTTCATAAGGATGAGAAGTAACGCAAGTAGTTTCTAAAATCATCTGTGGTGATTCACACCATCAATGCAAATTGGATAAAAGTGCGGCGCATTTGTTGCGTTCACAGTTGATTGTTGGGTAACGCACACGATTAGTGCGGCAATGCAACTGAACTGAGACCTGTGCGCAGGTTTAGTGCTTTGTGTGGTCCATGTGGAAAAGGGTGGGGGTGGCCACGAGAGAGCGATCAGCATGAGTGTCGCCTGGGAGACCATCAGACCTGGAAGATGCTCTATTCAGATCAAAAAACGAGCAACATTCCATGTCTTAAAGTTGATGGTGACTTATATATGAAAGAATGTGCTTTTGGAAACATGCGTGGTTTCCCAAAATAAGAAATTGTTGTACAGCCTAAATTAGCCTACAAGAAGAATTGTGTAACCAAAATTTATTGGATTGGATTCACGCAGTGTAAAGTAAATTCAGGAAAACTATGACAATAATTTGAGAAAGTGAAGACAGTGCGTGAGATGATGCCAGGCGAGTTGGTTGAGAGCGCGCGGGCGGACAGGCGTGCGCGCGCGGCTGTTGGCAAATGTCACACTGACAGAAAGAACCGTGGGAGAGATAAGACGGAGATAAATTAAGAAACGACAAACGAAGGGTATTAAACCAAAGAAAACTTTTCTGTAACAGTCAAACTTAAACGTTCAATACTGAATCCTCGCATTCTTTGACAAATGACAGACAAATATATTTTAGTTAATCGAGACGCTGAAATTAGTTTATTCCCCTTCTGAGCTAGATAAAACTTTTTTGCTTAAAGCAATTTTCACTGCCTGTCAGAGAAAATAACGATTTGACAAAAGCGTTTAATACATTCTGGCAAGGGTCATAAGAGATAGACATTTTTCCAAGATAGCGCACAGTGTAAAAGCGCATTAAATATTGTTTTTTTTTACTTTCATCACTTTTAAAATTATCAATTAAGTGGATTAATTAAAAAAAGCATGCACACAGAACCCAAAAAGTCTTCAAACTGTAAATCTACTACAGTATCAGAGTCCTACACACAGCTTTAGTGGACTTCACACATATAACAAACATCTTTGTGTATTTAATAACATTCGTTTTCTTTCTTTGAGACTGAATTTACAATAGCAATTATTACAGTCGGATAGTCTGTATGAATATCAATGCGTTTATGTATCGCACAAACATATTGGATGGATCACCATGCTCCTTAGCAACAAGCAACATTTATGCATGAAGACAGATGGTTGTTGTTGTTTCTTTGAAAAACTGAAAAAATGCGTAATGCAAGAGACAGAGAAGGTTGCAGGGTGCATGGTTAGAAAAGTGGGGAGATGTATTTACCTAACTGAGGGAATTGGCAGCCTAGCAACAAAATTTAAGATGATGTCCCCTAGCAACCAAGTAGGCTTCACCGCCATTTCCCAATGCTCATAGTGGTTAACTTTAACAAACAAGCCAACGACATATATTTTGATAAGTCTGGCACAGCCATGCACGCAAACATACGCAGACACGCTCATGCACTCACTGTTAAACAGGACGCACTGTTCTCGAGCTTTCAGTGTAATTATTTTGGTTGATTCAACTGAGGTACAGAAGAAAACAGGATGAATACAAATGCCTAACCTTTTCTTTTGGCACATAGTTAAAACCGTTTCAAGTCACTGGGGGGTTCAAACCTGTTCCCTCTCACTCATTCTCTCTGGCACGGTCTAAGTGGCACTTTTCTGAGATAACCCAGTGAGGTGCATTAGCAGTCTAGCACTAACCAAAAGACCCAAAGAGGTCACACAGCATGAAGCTGTGTGTGCACTCACATCTGTTTCAGCGAGTTTATGTTGTAATTCCAGTTTCTTATTTAGCCGACATCATGTACTATAAAAATTATTCTGTCTTAGATTTAGTTGATCTTTTTATGCATCTACCCTTATACATGCACAGATACCTGTACACCCATGTTTGAATGCTTATACATGCGTAAGTGCACATGCGTCATGATGTGTGTGCATGTACAAATATAACCCATGCCTTGTGCTTCAAGACATACCTACTAATATACACACACACACACACACATACACAGAGTAACACAAGCTTTCTACCTTACGATTTAATGGTTCTCCCTTCAACCATCTGCTGGGAGAACACGTCACACACACTCACTTCATCTGGTCAAAGATCAGGTTGTCCAGCCGCGCTTAATCCAAACATGCATTATGTGTTATTAGCCCACACTGACCCCAGATCAGGTCTGGAGCTCAAACAATCTTTTAAGCATTCCCCAGCACAATGTGTATGAATGGAAGTGGTGTCACAGGTGAGTAATAGATATCATTGAGGAAGCATTGTCAAGAGAACTTAAATGCACACACACAAAGGCAGCGATCTCGCCTGTGTACTGGTGGCTTATCGCTCTACCTTTCTATTTCAAACAAAGCTCCACAATTCCAGCACACAAGGCAGTAACTAAGCAACAGGCCAGAGATGGGGAGAGAAAAAAGATAGAAAGGATGGGGTGACTATCGTTGGGTCCACTTGTAGCTTCTTTAGCGCTGATCTAATCAGGCCCCTCCACTTTATCTTTTTTACCTCTTATTATTTCTCACAACCTCCTTCATAAGAAAAAAATTGAGATGTCAAGATAAAAACTTCTCTGTCTGAAAGTCTGGTACGGAGAAAAGTACTAAAGGATTACGTTAAAAAATAATAGAGGAGGGTCTTCTCTGTCATCCTGCTTATCTCTTTTCTTGGTTGTGTCTTGTATCGTCTCCTATCTATTGCAATGTCACAATACAGATGGGCTAGGTTTTGTTTAGTTGACATACATGTGCGAATGAAAAGTTTATAATGAGGGATCAGTGATAGTTTTGGTGTTTTACCATACAAAATACTTAAATACTTCATTTATACAGCATTCAATTCAAGCATCAAATGGCTACTGATTTTCTAAGTAAGTTCTTATCACAAAAACTGTCATCCTTTTGGTTGGTTATACAAAAATGCTACATATACAGCAATTTATTTAGCAGAGATAAAAATCTATGATATAGTAAAAAAGAAAAATGGAGAGACCAGGAGTAATTGCTGCAAGGTCTTTATACTCTAAAAATGGCTGGGTTTTTAACCCCTAATGGGTAAATATTGGACAAAATACATGCTGGGTTAAAAATGACCCTGTCCTGGGTTAAAATGATCCAATGTTGGGTTGTTGTTATGCAACCATGGGTTATAATAACCCAGCAGTTGGGTTAAAACAACACGGCATTGAGTCAATTTTAACCCACACTGCAAAAAATGATTTTCAAGAAAAAAAATCTTAGTGTTTTGTCTTGTTTTCAGTAAAAATATCTAAAAATTCCCGAATCAAGATGCCCTTTCCCGATGAGCAAAATGACCCAAGAAAATAAGTCCAGTCTCCAGACCAAAAACATCAAATTTAATTGATTTTGTGCATAAAACAAGCAAAAAAAAAAAAAATCTGCCAATGGGGTAAGCAAAAGAATCTTGAAATTTTTTCTTAAACACTAAAACACCATTTTTTCTTAAACACCATCTCGCTTCCTGCTTTGCTACTGTTCGGACGCTTTTACTTGCGCTCTGTGCTTTGCGCTTTTGCTTTTTCGCTTTTATCTTTTGATTCAACTACCAGCAGTTCAGCACAGTGCTCAAACTAAACAATTGGGCTCTCAAACTAAAACTACAAATTCCTGGAACTATATTGATATTTGGAATATTCAACAACTTGGGGTTTCTATCATAGCAGTCTACCAGTCTGCTATTGCCGGCAGCTGACAATCCTAAAACAGGACAACACAGCTGCCCACACTCAAACAGAAGAAAAGAAGAAAAAATGCCTTCTTTTGGATCTCAATCCACCTGCTGCTCAAACTGCCACAGACTTTTACAAAAGATTGCGGTTCTGGAAACAAAGTTACTTGTGGCGCTGCCGACCCTGCCAGAACATACAGCGGAGCTTCATCGTGGTCCTTCTCAACATAAAGCTGGTGAGTCCTGTGAACCTAATGCTTATAAACAGGTCATAGTGAGCTCAGAGAAACCTAAAGTAATTGAGGACACAAACCGATGGCATAAACAGGGTGCGAGACCCAAAAGTGCTCAAGACATTAGACTGTCACGAGTGTCACAAATTGCTGCATTAGCATCATCTACCCCAGATATGGGTACAACTCGAGTAGCCAATATTGGTATTCTACCACCCCCTGTACGGCTTGAAAATAGATTTGAAGCACTAATGAGTTTGGGTGAAGAATCCCCAAATGTTAATGGACACAGATCACATCAGTCAGTAGCTTACAGAGCTAACAGACGCTCAATATCATACAGGCAGCGGCGCTCCGCTCAGACAGCAGCCGAGCCAAGCACGCTGATAGTGGGTGACAATATTATCAGAAACTTTGAAAGCAAGGCTACCCGTACATACTGTTTTCCTCGTGCAATGGTTTCTGATGTTAACAAGGAACTTGGCAACATTCTGATGAAACATAAGTCTGTCAGTCGGATTGTCATACATGTGGGAAAGAATGATATTCGGAAAGAGCAGTCTGAGCTCCTTAAGGTGGATTTCAATGAACTTTTTGAAACACTTGCAAGACTGAAAGTTAAATCTTTCATCAGTGGACCTCTCCCAGCCCGGGGAACAAATATGTTTTCTCGGCTACTAAGTTTAAATTCATGGCTGCAAAAAACCTGCACCATGAGAGGACTGAATTACATTGACAATTTCAATATCTTCTGGAGCCAAAGGCAACTTTTAAACACAGATGGTATCCACCCAAACAAACTAGGTGCTAGGTTGCTTAAAGACAATATCTTTTTCTCCATGCATCATCCATCAGCTGAGTGTGCCAGTCCACTACTGAACAGCGGAAATGACCACAGGATTTTACACCAGCACCTGGATGGACATTCAGATGACAAGGATAAAACTCTGCAGTCACAACTACTGTTCACAGACACAGCTCAGGCTGAGCCCTGCCCACAGACCTCGCTACAGCTGGATTGTGAATCAACACCCAAGGACGTTTCTGTTGATAATGACCAGAGGAATGATAACACTCCCTCCCAGCCTTCAGGAACACCAGAATCACAGCTGATGTCGTCACACTCTCTCTCCCTCTCTCCAACATCACCACTTCTGGGCTTTTCAGAGAAAATGGAGAAACTGGTATCTGCTGGAACAAAGCTCTCCCACTCTATTGCTGCGAGTCCCCAAATATCAACCAAGAAACGGCGGGCTCCTCAACCACCAAAGCCTTCGGGCCCAGCCTGCCCTCCCCCTCCATCTGAGAGAGCACTCCGACCTCTGCCTCAACGTCAGGGACCACACCAACCCTCATCTGCAAACAGCACTGGTAACTGATGTGTGTTGGGTTCCCGCTACGTCAGCAGTAACAATCATAAATATTTTAAGAACAAGCGGGTGCCCGATGTCCCTTTAGCTTTCCCTATCTCTGTCCTGACATGTGATAGAAAGATGAAGGCTGTCTCCAGCCGCACAGCAATTCTATCTAATCTACTGCCTATAATACGTCATTCTGAGATTGATACAGTGCCAAAACCAGTTACTGTTAAGTTAGCACTTCTGAACATCCGTTCACTAAAGAACAAATCCTTTTTAGTTAATGATCTTATCACCACTAACAACCTGGACTTTATGTTTCTAAATGAAACTTGGTTAGATGACAGCTGCAGTGCTACAGTCCTCAATGAATCAGCCCCACCCAACTTTACCTTTATAAGTGTCTGTAGAGATGTTAGACGGGGTGGAGGAATAGCTGCTTTATTCAAAGATGCCTTTCAATGCAAGCAAGTGTTACTTGGTGATTACCAGTCTTTTGAATATTTGTGTATTGCTTTAAAAGGTACACCACGCATTTTGTTTACAATTATTTATAGACCTCCCAAATACACCTCAGCATTTGTTGATGAATTCACAGAACTTTTATCAACAATTTCCTCTGAATTTGATTATTTTGTTATTGCTGGAGATTTTAATATTCATATAGACAATGCAGAAAACAATGCTGCAATTGAACTGTTAAATGTTTTAAACACCTTTGATCTGACCCAGCACGTGCAAGGTCCTACACACAATCGGGGACACACTCTTGATCTGCTCATTAGCAAGGGTCTAAACATTTCATCCACTGTAATCAAGGATGAAGCCCTATCTGACCATTTCTGTGTTTACTTTGATTTATTGATCTGTCCTGCCACTGATGCTAGATCTGTCTATGTTAAAAAAAGGTTCATAAATGAGAACACCAGTGAGGTATTTATGAATGCTATATCAATGTTGCCAAACATATCGGCAGACTCTGTTGATGTTCTCCTTGAAAACTTTAACATAAAAGTTAAAGATGCCATTGATGGTATAGCTCCAGTAAAGGTCAAGGTGATCACTGGCAGGCGTAAAGCACCCTGGAGAAACACAACAGCAGTACAGCACATGAAAAGAACATGCAGAAAAGCTGAACGTATGTGGCGGAAAACAAAACTTGAAGTACATTATAGCATCTATAAAGACAGTCTTCGTGCTTTCAATGTAGAACTAGGCACAGCTAGACAGACCTTCTTTTCAAACATTATAAACAAAAACATAAACAACACTCGCACTCTTTTTGCTACTGTAGAGAGACTAACAAACCCCCCAAATCAAGTTCCTAGTGAAATGCTCTCTGACAACAAATGCAATGAGTTTGCAACCTTTTTCTTTGAGAAGATCAGTAATATCAGAATGGCGATCAATACGGCCTCATATTGTACTGTGATCAGTCAGATATCATTGCAACAACCTCAGAAATTAGCCATTCTCTCAGAATTTGACATAATTGATATAAAAACCTTGGAAGAAACAGTACAACATCTTAAAGCATCAACTAGCAGCCTTGACACACTCCCCACATCTTTTCTCAAAAAGGTACTTAACTGCTTAGAAACTGACCTCTTAAAAATAGTAAATACCTCTCTGATCACAGGCACCTTTCCAGAGTCATTAAAAACAGCAGTTGTTAAGCCTCTCCTAAAAAAGAGTAACCTAGACAAAACCATACTTAGCAACTACAGACCAATCTCAAATCTTCCGTTTATAAGCAAGATCGTTGAAAAGGTTGTTTTCAATCAGCTGAACAAATTCTTAAACTCAAATGGCTATCTGGACAATTTTCAATCTAGTTTCCGTCAGCATCACAGCACAGAGACAGTGCTCATAAAGATAATAAATGATATTCGCTTAAACTCTGATTCAGGTAAAATATCAGTGCTGGTGCTACTAGATCTTAGTGCTGCCTTTGACACAGTAGATCACACCATACTCTTACATAGACTGGAAAACTGGGTAGGGCTCTCTGGGATGGTCCTCAAATGGTTTAAAACATACCTACAAGGAAGAGGTTACTATGTGAACATAGGTAACCATAAATCTGAGTGGACATCCATGACATGTGGAGTCCCACAGGGTTCAATTCTTGCACCGCTTCTGTTTAATTTGTATATGCTCCCACTTGGTCAAATAATGAAAAAGAACCAAATTGCTTACCACAGCTATGCAGATGACACCCAGATATACTTAGCCCTGTCACCTAATGACTACAGCCCCATTGACTCTCTATGTAAATGCATTGATGAAATTAACTGTTGGGTGCGTCAAAACTTCCTCCAGTTAAACAAAGACAAAACCGAAGTCATTGTATTTGGAAATAAAGATGAAACTCTCAAAGTTAACACATACCTTGACTCTAGGGGTCTAAAGACACAAAATAAAGTCAGAAATCTTGGTGTAATTTTAGAGTCTGACCTTAATTTCAGTAGCCATGTGAAAGCAATAAGCAAATCAGCTTACTACCATCTCAGAAATATTGCCAGAATTAGCTGTTTTGTATCAAGACGGGACTTAGAGAAACTTGTTCATGCTTTCATCACCAGCAGGGTGGATTACTGCAATGGACTTCTTACGGGGATCCCCAAAAAGACCATTAGACAGCTGCAGCTCATACAAAACACTGCTGCCAGAATTCTGACCAGAACCAAAAAATCTGAGCACATTACTCCAGTCCTCAGGTCCTTACACTGGCTTCCTGTTACATTTAGAATAGATTTTAAAGTATTGTTACTCGTTTATAAATCACTTCATGGCTTAGGACCTAAATACATGACAGATATGCTAACTGTATATAAACCTAACAGATTACTCAGATCATTAGGATCAGGTCAGTTAGAAATACCAAGGGTTCACTCAAAACAAGGTGCGTCAGCATTTAGTTATTATGCCACCTCTAGCTGGAATCAGCTTCCAGAAGAGATCAGATGTGCTTCAACAGTAAACATTTTTAAATCAAGATTAAAAACACATCTGTTTAACTCTGCATTTACTGAATGAGCACTGTGCTGCTTCACACTGACTGCACTTTTAACTCAAGTCACTTTTACTTCTGTTTTATTCTTTTTAACATTTTAAAGTGTTTTTATTAAAATCACATTTATTTTCTTTAATTGTTATTCTAAATTCTCATGTATCTTTGTTTTTATTGTGATTTAATTGTGTATCTATTCTTTTTACATTTTCTTTTTTCTCTTTTATATACTGTTTTCTCATTTCTATGTAAAGCACTTTGAATGACCTCTGTGTATGAAATGTGCTATACAAATAAACTTGCCTTGCCTTGCCTTGCCTTGCCTTGCCTTAAATTCAAGAAAAATTCAAGAAAAATTTGCTTACCCTATTGGCAGTTTTTTTGCTTGTTTTATGCACAAAATCACTTAAATTGGATATTTTTGGTCTAAAAACTAAACTTATTTTCTTATGTCTTTTGCTCATCAAGAAAAAGCATCTTAATTTAAGAATTTTTAGATATTTTTACTGAAAACAAGACAAAAATACTAAGATTTTTTTTTCTTTAAAATCATTTTTTGCAGCGCAGCGGTGTGTTCTATTTACAGTGCAAAAAAATGACTTTCTTAGTATTTTTGTCTTGTTTTCAGTAGAAATATCTTAAAATTCTTAAATCAAGATGTATTTTCTTAATAAGCAAAAGTCTAGTTTTTAGACAAATGAATGTGTGCTTAAAACAAGCAAAAATATCTGCCAATGGGGTGAGATATTTTTTCTTGAATTAAGTGTTTAAGAAAAAAGTTAAATTATTTCAAGATTTTTTTTCTCACCCCATTAGTAAATATTTTTGCTTGATTTAAGCACAAATTGTCTAAAAACTACACTTTTTTCTTTGGTCATTTTGCTCATCAAGAAAGTACATCTCAATTCAAGAATTGTCAGATATTTGTACTGAAAACAAGACAAAAATACAAAGAAAGAAAGTAATTTTTGCAGTTTATCCAAAGTGGCTTAAAAATAACCCAGGCATTTTTAGAGTGTATCTCAATTTTTACAATATCTCAAGAGTCCAGTTTTACAAATGCGTATAGTAGGTCAAAATCTGTATGAAAATCCTACACTGAAAATATGATTAATTAAATTTAATCAATAATTTAAACAAAAGTTTTATATTTTATTTTACTTTACTAATCTTTTTTTGTTTAAATGTAGCTTAAATAAATTGATTGCAACCACTTACCTTAAAAAATTGATTAAATTCTTTGAATCATTATTTTCAGTGTATGCGAGTCGAGTAGTATGTTTGCATTCATAGTATTAAAAAAAACTGACCCCAGCAATATAAAAAGTCCCCATCCCAGGATCGATCCTGCAATTCCGGTGCATGTTTGCATCTGAAATCAACGCAACGTGTGAAAGTGATTTAATTGGGGGTCCATAAGAAAACCAGATCATGCATCAGGATCTTCTCGGTTTCTCTATTCAGCAGAATGATGGGCTTTAGACAAGCTGAGGTTCATTATTCTACTGCTACAAAAAGATGCTGATAATAGCAAAGTTTCCACTTAACTTCAAGAGGCTAGGCTGTTGAACAATAGGGAACATCACACTCAAGCAATTATGTGTCAATGATCATTCACCGGGGAACATTCAATACAATGTTTTGAAAAACCTCCAGCATAAGCTAGGAGAACACTTTAGAAAAGAAGTCACTTTAGTATAATTAAAACCAAAAACTAGCAGTGAGTTTAAACAATGCACAATATCTCTCATTTAAATTCTCAAAATGCTTTGTAACAGTACAGTTTACCATCCAGAGCTTCTCTCAACAGGCACAGGAAAAGGCTGTACCAAAATGAACCAAGAGCACTGAAGCATAAGAAGCTTCAATGCCTGGGGGACATTTAAATTAGATATCTTCAGTGCATAGTGGGACCTGATGTCTTAGGAAGTAAAAGAAGGAAGACAGTATGGAGGGCAATATGAGTTCAGGAGAACTAAAAGTGAAGCAACCATGAGCAAAAGCATCTTTAGAGTACGGACAGGAGTACCTTAACTTGGGCAAGATGATCTGTTATCGTGAACGAGCCCAGGAGAAAAGATTTTCATGTTGGTTAAAGCTGGCTTGGTGTTGGTCAAACGTGTTGTTTACAACGAACAAACGCTGGTCAACCAACATTTTTAATGAGGCTGGGATGAAAGAAAGCTTCAGGAACAAAATGATCAAAGGCTGTTTGGTCAGCATGGCCCACAGTCAACCCCTGCTGATACACTAATAACTACCAACTGGTCCACACAGCATCTTTCTTCATTGACAGCCATTTAAATATAAATTCAAACTATTTTGTTATAGAATAGCAGATGTCTCATCACTGCCCAGTTTTTCTGAAGTTGTCTTAAATGTGTGAAATGTATTTTTACACTTTCTTCAGCTTTTCAAGTGACAACTCAAGTTGGACGCTAATAAAGGGTTGGGTGCATGTTGTTATCAGCCAACAAACGTTTTCCCATATTTCCTGCAGCTTCGGAGTAATTAGTCACATGGCATTAACAGTGTAGGTGATTGGCTCAAAAAACCTGCATGTGGGCCGAGGGCCCATAAACAATAGTGGCAGTGAATTAATTTGTGTTTGTATGTTTATACATACAAAGTGTGTGGGTTGGCTTGCTACGTTTAAAGAGTGACATTGTTATTTTTTTAAATAGTAGCTGTAAATGATCTCAATACTCCATAGCTTCACAAAGCATACCTTGTAAGTGTGGCGCACACATACGCGGGCACACACACACAGTGTCATCTGCACCTAAAGCCTGCCATCTCAGGTTAGGGTTACCATAGCAACCAAAAGTGATAATAGCCATATAGTTGGGCACATGCCGCAGGGTATGCGAGTGTGAGATAGAGAGATGTTTCTGTCAAAAAGTCACTGACACTAAGTGGATGATGGCTAGTCATCTGTTATGAAACAGAAACCAGTTAAGACCCTAACACCCTAACATCTGACTACCCTGACTATTACAGACTAAGTGTACCATCTGGACACTTGGTTCATTGAGGATGCATTGGTTCCCAACAGGTTAAGACCCAGGTTTAGAGCCAAAAATGAGTTGTTGTCTGGTCTGATAGAAAATCAGATGAAATGGAGGCTCAAGAAGAGAGCACTTCTGATATCTGGTGTTGTTGGCATCATAGGTCATATGAGTTCAGCTCTTATGTGACCCTGTCTGGGAAATCTAATGATGAGATTAGGAGCATCAAACTTTGATTTCACTCATTTACTTCACTTTAATTTCAATCTTTGACATTGTTTGTTAGTATAAAAGATTTTTTAATAATAAAGATATCAATCTTATATTAACGGAATGTTCTTTACATTATATACACTGAAAAAAATTATTCATTGAATTTAATCTTTTTTTAAGGTAAGTGGTTGCAATCAATTTATTTAAGCTACATTTAAACAAAAATATTAGTAAAGTAATATAAAATATAAAACTTTTGTTTATATGTAGCTTAAATAAATTCATTGCAACCACTAACCTTAAAAAAAATTGATTAAATTCAATGAATTATTTTTTTCAGTGGACGATAATACAAAAACTTAAACTGCATTAATGTTGTTAAATTAGATTAAATTTTTCCTGTTTGTTTTGCTTATACGGTTAATATTAAAAATTCTATCTGTGTGTTTGTGAATGAAAGACGGCGTTAAATATAAAGAAATGAAAAATACAGAAACAATGGAAAACAAACTTATAAAAAATTATAAAAATCTATATACTTGTGCCATTTTCGACAACCTTTCATTCATTTTTTTTTCTCACAGACTATACGTGTGAAACAAGCAGCACAGAATAAAGACATCAGGCATATTGCAGAGCTAAATGCACTTCAAATAAATGAATCTATCCGCTCTCTTTCTGTCGCTCTCATTTCTCGATGCCCTGCAGTGACAGGGCTTTTAAAAATAGCCGCCCCTCCTCCTGATTACTGCACGCGTCTTGATTAATTACAGTGTTTGAGGTGTTACTGTGCTGTGGGTGGGATGGTTTGTGGGAGAGATGCATTGAAACAAGCAGAGAATAGAAGAGTGGGAGCAGACTGCAAGACAAAATGAGACACTCCTGAATTTAACTCTCATGCTTTAGAAGTTTGCTGCTTAACCAGAAGGCTGGAATGGGCCAAGTCTCAGTGCACTGGGGTTCGCTGTTTAAACTACAGGCTCAGATAGATAAAATCTAAAGCTGAACAATAAATAATGAGGACATAGTCTATAGTAGGGACTTAAAGCACTTTAATAGGCTGTAGCAGGGACTTAAAGCACTTTAATAGGCTATAGTAGGGACTTAATGCACTTTAGGCTATAGTAGGGACATAAAGCACTTTAATAGGCTATAGTAGGGACTTAAAGCACTTTGATAGGCTACAGGGACTTAAAGCACTTTGATAGGAGGGACTTAAAGCACTTTAATAGGCTATAGTAGGGACATAAAGCACTTTAATAGGCTATCGTAGTGACTTAAAGCACTTTAATAGGCTATAGGGACTTAAAGCACTTTGATAGGCTATACTAGGGACTTAAAGCACTTTGATAGGCTATAGTAGGGACTTAAAGCACTTTAATAGGCTATAGGGACTTAAAGCACTTTAATAGGCTATAGTAGGGACTTAAAGCACTTTGATAGGCTATAGTAGGGACTTAAAGCACTTTGATAGGCTATAGTAGGGACATAAAGCACTTTAATAGGCTATAGGCACTTAAAGCACTTTAATAGGCTATAGTAGGGACTTAAAGCACTTTAATAGGCTATAGGCACTTAAAGCACTTTAATAGGCTATAGTAGGGACTTAAAGCACTTTGATAGGCTATAGTAGGGACTTAAAGCACTTTAATAGGCTATAGGGACTTAAAGCACTTTAATAGGCTATAGTAGGGACTTAAAGCACTTTGATAGGCTATAGTAGGGACTTAAAGCACTTTGATAGGCTATAGTAGGGACATAAAGCACTTTAATAGGCTATAGGGACTTAAAGCACATTTAATAGGCTATGGTAGGGACTTAAAGCACTTTAATAGGCTATAGTAGGGACATAAATCACTTTAATAGGCTATAGTAGGGACATAAAGCACTTTAATAGGCTATAGGGACTTAAAGCACTTTAATAGGCTATAGTAGGGACATAAAGCACTTTAATAGGCTATAGTAGGGACTTAAAGCACTTTGATAGGCTATTGTAAGGACATAAAGCACTTTGATAGGCTATAGTAGGGACTTAAAGCACTTTAATAGGCTATAGGGACTTAAAGCACTTTAATAGGCTATAGTAGGGACTTAAAGCACTTTGAAAGGCTATAGTAGGGACATAAAGCACTTTAATAGGCTATAGGGACTTAAAGCACTTTAATAGGCTATAGGGACTTAAAGCACTTTAATAGGCTATGGTAGGGACTTAAAGCACTTTAATAGGCTATAGTAGGGACATAAAGCACTTTAATAGGCTATAGTAGGGACTTAAAGCACTTTGATAGGCTATAGTAGGGACTTAAAGCACTTTGATAGGCTATAGTAGGGACATAAAGCACTTTAATAGGCTATAGGGACTTAAAGCACTTTAATAGGCTATAGGGACTTAAAGCACTTTAATAGGCTATGGTAGGGACTTAAAGCACTTTAATAGGCTATAGTAGGGACATAAAGCACTTTAATAGGCTATAGTAGGGACATAAAGCACTTTAATAGGCTATAGGGACTTAAAGCACGTTAATAGGCTATAGGGACCTAAAGCACTTTAATAGGCTATAGTAGGGACATAAAGCACTTTAATAGGCTATAGTAGGGACATAAAGCACTTTAATAGGCTATAGGGACTTAAAGCACTTTAATAGGCTATAGGGACTTAAAGCACGTTAATAGGCTATAGGGACATAAAGCACTTTAATAGGCTATAGTAGGGACTTAAAGCACTTTGATAGGCTATAGTAGGGACTTAAAGCACTTTAATAGGCTATAGTAGGGACTTAAAGCACTTCGATAGGCTATAGTAGGGACTTAAAGCACTTTGATAGGCTATAGTAGGGACATAAAGCACTTTAATAGGCTATAGTAGGCACTTAAAGCACTTTGATAGGCTATAGTAGGGACATAAAGCACTTTAATAGGCTATAGTAGGGACATAAAGCACTTTAATAGGCTATAGGGACTTAAAGCACTTTAATAGGCTATAGGGACTTAAAGCACTTTAATAGGCTATAGTAGGGACATAAAGCACTTTAATAGGCTATAGTAGGGACATAAAGCACTTTAATAGGCTATAGGGACTTAAAGCACTTTAATAGGCTATAGGGACTTAAAGCACGTTAATAGGCTATAGGGACATAAAGCACTTTAATAGGCTATAGTAGGGACTTAAAGCACTTTGATAGGCTATAGTAGGGACTTAAAGCACTTTAATAGGCTATAGTAGGGACTTAAAGCACTTCGATAGGCTATAGTAGGGACTTAAAGCACTTTGATAGGCTATAGTAGGGACATAAAGCACTTTAATAGGCTATAGTAGGCACTTAAAGCACTTTGATAGGCTATAGTAGGGACTTAAAGCACTTTAATAGGCTACAGGGACTTAAAGCATTTTGATAGGCTATAGTAGGGACACAAAGCACTTTAATAGGCTAGGGACTGAAAACACTTTAATAGGGAGGAATAATACCATTTTTGTATTTAATTTCCGAAGTGTCCGAACATTTGAAGTGTCCCCGTACCCACATACAGTGGAATAAATGCAATGTCTTTATATCATTTTACAGAAAACCATTTGAAGTTACATAAAAAGCTTTACGTGCTAAACACTGTCTTTGAAAGTTTATATATCAGGCTCTCTGCGCTCTATCAGACTGCAGCCAGTTCTGGTTGTAGCAGCAAACGGCAGTAATCACTCAAAAAAAGAATTGTCTCTTTAGCTTGTTGTATGCCAGAGTCAACTGAAGGGTGGGAAAATCCCTTTTTTTTTGTGAATATCATAAAAGTACTTTGTTGTGTTTTGCACATACAATATATCAAGGGATTATTCATGCACACAACCAAAGAAAACGTTGTAAGTGGATTCATTTTGTAGAGGAGAACCTAAATTAAAAGATGGTGTAGCATTTATGGCTATCTGTGCTATCTGAGGCAGTTCATGGTCAAGTTTTACTTGCAAGTTTACAAAAGACCATTTCTTACTTCATTATTCATTCGACGATTGTTGGATATGGGATGATAATATAATAAAATGTATGTAATCTTATTCCTTATATACAGACCATTAAATATTAAAGGAATATTTTATATTAAGTCATTTTAGACCCTGCACAGGGTCCGCAGAGTTAAAGCACTTTAATAAGCTATTGGACTTAAAGCAGTTCAAATAGGCTATAGTAGGAAATATCTAATGAATCTAACATTATGTTATGTTGCTTTCTGCACGTATCACAGCAGCTTTGGAGAGAAATCTGAGTTACACTCAGAGGAAGTACACTTTCTCATAATACTGCAACATTATTTCCTGTATTGCTACGACTTTTTTGTGGAAATCTTGACTTTATTCTAGAAACATCACGACTTCGTTCTCATAATTTTACTTATTTATTTACACATGGCAGCATTTTTTCTCCTCTAAGTTAAATGTCACATTATAATGACTTTAAACTTAAGATGGCACTAATTTTCTTTTGTAATCCACTGAAGTTTAAACTTGAGAAGTTTTGAAATCGATTTTTTTTAATTAATTCAATTAAAGTAAAAATAAATAAAGATTTACACTTGAGTAAAGTTCTTTTAAATATTGTACTCTTAAAGTGGCTTATGTGTATTTTCCAACGTCACTCTGTACAACTTTGTCCAAGAAATTTGGGAATGTTCGTTGTTCTTATTTTGTAAAATAAAACGATTATATAGCGCCATCTAGTGGATATAACTAATAAAATATTAAAGAGGTGTTTTATAAAAAACAATTCAGTCATTGCATGATGTCCTTTCATGCTGTGCATGACTACACTTTGGGAGAATGCAAACTTAGTTACTGAATGCTTAAAGTATACTGCATTTGTAATTTACATTAGGCGAGTAAGTGATTTATGCAGCAAATCCACCCAATGTTTATAACATTACTCCCTATTATTTTTATTCTCTACAGACATAGCCAACTACTTTTTTATTATTCACAAACTTCTGTTGATACCTCTGCAGTTTCACAGAAACCTTGAAATTAAAATGACATTGTAAAATCAAATATGAAGGTATTAGGTTGCTTTCAGAGATGATCTTATCAAAAACTTCTCAAACTTGTTTCAGCAATCTTATTATTATTATTGTTCTTTTGTTTTCTTTTATTTGATAACATCATCAGTCGCGTGATTGAAAACAAGATATTCTTAGCAGAGTCAAACCAGTTTAGCAGTTCTGTAAGTTTCTGTAAATAGATTTCTTGGATGTTTGGTCTGTAATAGATTATTAGATTTCATAGGGCTACAAAAACGTTCAATACAAACACAAGGAGGCCTTTGCAAAAATAAATTTATTATTTTATGTAGAATTTGAATTTTACTTATTTTATATATTTTTGCTATTACAGTCTATCTTTGTCAGTTAGATGGTAAGTTGTTCAATCTTGTATTGTTCACCGTGAGTAATTTAAACAAGAAATTCCCTTATTTCTCTCATTTATGTGCAACCAAGCCTCTCTCAAGTGGGAAGGATGCAACAGAAAAGTTTTGAACCTGACTGACGGTCATATCTGTGTTAAAGACTGAACTACATATCAGTGTTTCAAGAAGTATAAAAACCGAAGCAATCTAATGTGTAAAAGCAACATAGACATGGACTGATCATAGTAATATTAAGACAGACATTGTCTATTAACATTTCTCTGTCTGTCCTAATGTACCTGACAACTGAATCTGAAACATACAGGTTAGCCCCTCATGACAAGGACGAAGCTTTATTCCATCTCTTTTTTGAATAAAAATTCAAACAAAAATGATGTATCACATTTTCACATTTCATATCACATTTTCTAAAGCCTTTCAGCTTGAAATTGAGCCACCTTAAATAGTGTCATTTAGTTATATGTCTCCTAATAATCATCAGTGTCCAAGTGGCTGTCAGAAATTGCTCCTATACCCTAAATTACTATTCCCTATATACTTTACTAATATAGTTCACTTGTCATGAATAAAAAGTAAATTCAGCAGCAAGATATAAATTGACTGTCCTTATAGATAAAAAACTTAAAGGCTCATTAATTGGCCAATCACTTTTCTGAAAGGGTTTATTAAAATATTACAACTATTATCGACCAATATATGTATATGAAATATTCTCACTAGTAAAACAAATGCTGGGTGTGGAAGCGCAAACTTGCATGCACTCAGTTAATGAATATTTATAGAATCATAAATCATTGTAATGCTATGCCAAACGCATTCTAGGCATTGTGCAAATGTTATGTCTGCTTGCAAAACACAATGCAAATTTGCATACTTACAATGTTTTGCCACTGAGTTTATGCTGTGACCATTGTACAGTATGGCTGATTTTTATGCGTATAAAATGTTTTAAAAACCTTTGCATGCTGCTTGCATGCTGTTTGCGCTTCAAGTTTCTGTTTTTATAACACAACCAAAAAAAAGTGGGCATCTAATATGCAACTGTCATTCTGTGTAACTTAAGTTTATTAAAAAGTAGAATCTGAAAGTGTTGTACTACTTCTTGAGGTACAGCCATACAAACTTTGGGGAGAAAATCCAAAAAAAGTCACCAATGGCATCTAATGCAACAAGGATAGCAAAAGTCTTGTACTAATAGGCCTACCATAGCACAATGCAGAAATTTTTCAACCCTATGGCTTCCAATTTTGTATGCAAAATATTAATGTAATGGATAAATAGCCTACTTACTGAGAAATCTATGGACTATGACATTTAATATTTTGAAATTCTTTATCTATTAAAATGATCAAAATCAACATTTTCAGTTAGGGAAGTATTCAAAATTTGATTAACTTAACCCCATACATTTTTTTTTGATTGATTGACAGATGTGACATTGCAAAATACAGTATTGTTCAAAATAATAGCAGTACAATGTGACTAACCAGAATAATCAAGGTTTTTAGCATATTTTTTATTGCTACGTGGCAAACAAGTTACCAGTAAGTTCAGTAGATTCTCAGAAAACAAACAAGACCCAGCATTCATGATATGTACGCTCTTAAGGCTGTGCAATTGGGCAATTAGTTGAAAGGGGTGTGTTCAAAAAAATAGCAGTGTCTATCTTTGACTGTACAAACTCAAAACTATTTTGTAGAAACATTTTTTTCTGGGATTTAGCAATCCTGTGAATCACTAAACTAATATTTAGTTGTATGACCACAGTTTTTTAAAACTGCTTGACATCTGTGTGGCATGGAGTCAACCAACTTGTGGCACCTCTCAGCTGTTATTCCACTCCATGATTCTTTAACAACATTCCACAATTCATTCACATTTATTGGTTTTGCTTCAGAAACAGCATTTTTGAATACACCCCACAAGTTCTCAATTGGATTAAGGTCTGGAGATTGGGCTGGCCACTCCATAACATTAATTTTGTTGGTTTGGAACCAAGACTTTGCCCGTTTACTAGTGTGTTTTGGGTAATTGTCTTGTTGAAACAACCATTTCAAGGGCATGTCCTCTTCAGCATAGGGCAACATGACCTCTTCAAGTATTTTAACATATGCAAACTGATCCATGATCCCTGGTATGCAATAAATAGGCCCAACACCATAGTAGGAGAAACATGCCCATATCATGATGCTTGCACATCCATGCTTCACTGTCTTCACTGTGTACTGTGGCTTGAATTCAGAGTTTGGGGGTCGTCTCACAAACTGCCTGTGGCCCTTGGACCCAAAAAGAACAATTTTATTCTCATCAGTCCACAAAATGTTCCTCCATTTCTCTGTAGGCCAGTTGATGTGTTCTTTGGCAAATTGTAAACTCTTCTGCACATGCCTTTTTTTTTAACAGAGGGACTTTGCGGGGGATTCTTGAAAATAGATTCGCTTCACACAGACATCTTTTAACTGTCACAGTACTTACAGGTAACTCCAGACTGTCTTTGATCATCCTGGAGGTGATCATTGGCTGAGCCTTTGCCATTCTGGTTATTCTTCTATCCATTTTGATGGTTGTCTTCCGTTTTCTTCCACGTCTCTCTGGTTTTGCTCTCCATTTTAAGGCATTGGAGATCATTTTAGCTGAACAGCCTATCATTTTTTGCACCTCTTTATAGGTTTTCCCCTCTCCAATCAACTTTTTAATCAAAGTACGCTGTTCTTCTGAACAATGTCTTGAACGACCCATTTTCCTCAGCTTTCAAATGCATGTTCAACAAGTGTTGGCTTCATCCTTAAATAGGGGCCACCTGATTCACACTGTTTCTTTACAAAATTGATGACCTCAGTGATTGAATGCCACACTGCTATTTTTTTGAACACACCCCTTTCAACTAATTCAACTAATTGCCCAATTGCACAGCCCCAAGAGCGTGCACATCATGAATGCTGGGTCTCATTTGTTTTCTGAGAATCTACTGAACCTACTGGTAACTTGTTTGCCACGTAGCATTAAAAAATATACTAAAAACCTTGATTATTCTGGTTAGTCACATTGTACTGCTATTATTTTGAACAATACTGTATGTATTACATAAAAGTAATGCATATTTTAGTAGACTTTGTGTACTGTTGAACACAAACTTTTGTTATGTTGTATTCAAGAAAAATGTGTGGGAGCTAAACACAAAATACGTCTGTTACAGCCATCAATCAATCGAGTGCACCGTGCAAAGAATTTGTTCATGCTTTGTTTGTCTTACATCTTATCATACTGGTGGAGTGTTTGGCTTTTAGTGTTCACCACACGCAAGGGAAAATGACAGCACATAAGCAGGGCGTCACAATAGACACACCTGCATACCTCAATGCAGGGCTTTACGCAGGATTTTATAAATACTGAGGTTTATATATGTATTTTTCTAGGGCATGCACCATGGAAAAAAATCTTATTTCCCTGCTCTACATATATGAATCGTAATACATCAGATAACCAAAGAATTACATAATTATAGATTTTAATCAGCTTGTAAGTAAAACTTAATTGACATTCTAAAGCTCATTAACATATCTAGATTCCAGGGTCATAGACCCTTTTACAGCCTACGTGATCAAATAGTTTGTGTGCGCATTCTTTCAACAGAAGTGGTGTTGTTCCCCATTGGTTCTAACATGTTAGCAATCCAGAAGGTTTATCTAAACGGTTTCCCAACATCAAAATGTCTGGTTGTTGCGTTTGGTTGCACTAATATAATATACGTACAGGGCCGGATTAACATAAGGGCTAGGTGGGCTGAAGCCCCAGGACCCGTGGGATTAGGGGGCCCGTGATTGGCTGGAGGAAAATAGATTGTCAAGTCGTAGGTGGTTGATTTGTGTATAATAAAATAACAAGAAGTTGAAAATGTGCCTGACTGATATAATTCATCGCCCAATCAAATTATCTCTACAATTTTAGTGTTTGTTCACTCTTATTTGCTTATAGACAAAGATAAATTCCCACATATCTGCAATGCCATAAGTGTTATAATGCAGTGACTTGCACTGGTCTTGGTCTTGACTTGGTCTCGGCCTGACTTGGTCTTGGTCATGACTTGGTCTCGGTTTGGGTGGTCTTGATTACAACACTAGTATTCGCTCATATTTTTGAATTTGCGTGGAATTGTCTGCGCTATATGCGATCTACAATTAAACTATCACTTGGATTTAAAATGAAAAGCGCTCATAAACACAACAAGACAAGAGCATCAATAAAGCTCTGCATTGCATGTGACACACAGGTAATGTAGTCAAAATCACCTCGTATATCAGCTCTTCAATGTAAATGTATGATGATTTTGTCAGACGATGTCGCATTAATAAATCAGGATTTTAGCAGTAGTAAAGTGGATTAAACACGAGGTGATATTGGGTCATGTTTAGTCACAATTATATACTCTTTCTTAATGTGTGACAACAAAACAGATAATATGTGAAAATAGCATTTAGTTTTGTTAAAATACAATATAACAATCAATGAAAGTATTGCAGTACAGTAGAAGACTGGCGTGGCAATCAGATGAAAGGGGGCCCTTGGTGTTGCTATAGACCCAGGGCCCAAAGTCCTCTTAATCCAGGCCTGTATATGTATATATGTATCTGGCCACTTTATATTTGGCCATCTGCTAACGTCTTCTATCCACTTCACTGCAATACACAGATCTGGTAACTGTGTTGAAAAAGTTGATAAAGTCAACTTTTTAAAATACCTTTCTCTGTCTGTGTTGCTTCACTGCTGATTCTTGCCATACTTGGCATACGTTGCCACGTCATCATTGTGTACAAACAATAAAAAGGTCTATTGAGAAGAGAGTTTGACTGCATTTGACACAGGAGCTTGTTGAGCTGGTTCAGATACCTGTATTATCTCATGACTCTATGGGCATTGATTATACTCAATAATGTGATATACATTGTTTTACCCTATTAACAGTCTAATGAGGGATTATTTCACTTTTGTGTTAACAGTCTTAGGTCACCTTTTTTACATTGCTTTTTGTTTCTCCAAAACTCACACATTGAAATCTGTTAGCGTGTTGTGGACAGTGGACACGGCTGTATTTGAGTTTCACTGATTAACAAGAGTGTTTAGTTGTGTGTTTTAAAGAAATCATTTTATAAATGTACTTTAAAAGACATTATAACATGGCCTGTCTTATAGCATAAAGTCGTAGGAAGCATTTTCCTAGTGGAAGATTTGCATTGCATCCTACAAATAGGCTAATGACACCAAATCAATATTTCATGTAAATATATTACCTTATAGCAAATAGCTTAATAAACAGGATAACATACATCCAGCTGGCTGATACTGCAAATAAATCCCCTCAGGGTTATTCAAGACCTCTCTTCTTTGTACATCATTTATAAATTCCATTACATCTCTTAAATATATTTATGCATCCCAAATGTAGAATGAGAATTGAAAATGCACTTTAAGAAGTATACTTTTTATATTATCACTTCTTCACTTAATTTTTATTACATATGTATGATTCTGTGTAGCCCAATATCATGTCAAATGTGTTTTTTAAATGACAGAAATACGAGTTTACTCATTTATGATTGCTTTATTATATATATTGAGTGATTTAAACAGTACATGATATCAAATCACTTTGCAGTATAGACTGATTGCATTGAGATCTCATTACTGGAAGTGTACCCGTTAAAAAGAAATCAGTGTGATACTACAATACCAATATGTATCTTTGATGTACTAATATGCACATACAACACATACAACACAATTTTATACATGTTATCATTTATACTACACATACACAACACATTTTGATTACTAGTTTGTTTTCAAATAATTTATCTAAAAAGAAATAAATGAAAAAAAAAACTTCCCTCATTACCTATTTATGACAGTGTGTACGCACGTGTTGCTTCTTCGCTATATAACTATAATTATTATGATTCAAACAACCTTCAAAAAAAGAGACAGAAGATGAGAGAGATGATGGAGAATGTGAGGGTAAGGGGAAATACGGAAAGGCTGGGTGAGCCTCCACTGAAGATATCAAAAAAATCATAGTAAATGGGAGTTGGACTTAACGGAACATCAACACTCCTGATGACACTTGGGATCCAGTCCTGATACTGAGACACTCTGGTGTACACACCAGGAAAACTGGAATCTGCACATCCTCTACCAAAACTTACAACACCAGCCTGTATCCATCTGTTGCCCTCCCTAACGACCAGTGGCCCTCCAGAATCACCCTGCATAGAAATTAATATTTATTTATTTATATCTAGCAAGCACGTAGGTTGTGATGCAACACTTCAATTGAAACTGATATTATCTTAGTTCTAGTTCATGGCAAGACAAGTTATTTCAGGGGACTGTAATAAATGAGCTATACTTGTAAATCAATGATTGGCATTTTACCTGACATGAGTCTTTCCCTCCAACGTTTAATAGTCCAGCACACAGCATGTTGTCTGTGATGCTACCATTATAAGCAATATTGCAGGCAAAGTTGCTCACAATTGGAATCTCCACCTCCTGCAATATGTCAGGATATGTCTCGTCTATAACATAAAAAAGAGATGCAGTAAAGTTTAGTGAAAATGTTGATGGTTGTTGTGACGTTTTTCTCCAGAATCTTCCAAATCTCGTAATTTAAAAAACAATGTTCACTTACTTCCAGAAGTGTCCCCCCATCCTGTCACCCAACATGAAAGTCCTTCATAAAATTCACTGCCAGCAGTAGCCAGACAGACTGGTTGAATATAATCAGTGAAATCCACAGGAGATGAGAGCTGAAGCAGTGCTATGTCATTGTCTTGAGTATTTGTGTCATAGTTAGGATGTCTGATGAGTTGAACCACTGTTCTGGAAATCTCTTGCGGGTTTGGGCCTTGCTGGCTCTGACGTCCCAAGTAGATCACAAAGTCTGATGGGTGGGAGCTATAAATAGAAGCCAGTTTAAATTCATATGCTGTTGATTTAACACTTACACTTTATTTAGGCCTGAACTACTTCATACCCAGGAAAGCAGTGAGCTGCAGACAAAATCCAATCGCTGTTGATGAGACTTGCACCGCAGACATGGCTATTAGTACTGAGTTCGTGAATGCTTACTTGCCAGGGCCAAGACCCCGCAGTCGCATCCTGCCCTCCAACAATTTTGGTGTTGAAAGGAGCTTGGCCGCACACTGAAGGGAAAACTGAACTGTTTTAGTAGTACAAATGACTAAGAAATGTGTTTAAGATTCTGTGTGGAACATTGTGAGTAGTTTATAACTTACCATCTACCATCTGACAGAAGGTGCCTATATGAGGAGGAAAAAAAGAAAATATAATTAATTGGACTAAAAATGAATGTTAATTAACTAATTTCTAAGTGTTTAAGCAGCTCAAAATATGACAAGGATCATAAAACACAGGTATAGAGACAGAGCTGCAAAACAGGGTGGACCTTTCTGCACCCATATAACTTGGTTTGCCACTAAACCACTTTTTTTCTTAATTTTTTTCTGTTGCCAAATCGTAATCTTAGTTTAAGCTAATTTCAGCATTTACTTCTACAGCATTTTTTAAATTAAAAGTGGTATCTGTTAACAACAATGCACCATGAACTAACACGAATAACCAACAAGAATTTGTACATATTTTACGAGTTGACTAATTCCTATCAATTACGGACACATTTGAAGTTTGGTACGATTTGCCTTGCCCCATGTGACATTGAGGTTAGGTGCAGAGTTAGGGGTTCGTTTCGTTTTTTTTTTTTTATGGGAATCGTACAATTTTGCACAATTAACTTCTTATGAAATTCGTAAAATATGTAAGATTTCTCATAAAAATCAGGCTGGAATAACTGTATTGGCAATAACAAACATTAAAGGCATAGTTCATTCAAAAATGAAAATTCCGTCATAATTTTCTCATCCTCGTGTTGTTCTAAATCTGTATGAATTTCTTTTTTCTGATAACAACAAAAGAAGAAATTTTGATAAATGATAATAAGCACACAGTTGACGGTATACCATACACTGTAAAACCTAAAAGTTAAATCAACTCAAACCATTTAATCATATGGAGTTATGCACTTATATTTAAGTTCACACTACTTAAATATAAGTGCATAATTGCACATGACTCAAGTTCATCCAGGTGGATGCTGCACATTGGTGGTGGTTGAGGAGATTCCCCCATTCATATGTAAAGTGCTTTGAGCACTGAGAAAAGCGCTATATAAATGTAACGAATTATTATTATTATTATTATTACTTAAATGTATGTGTTTTAAAACTTAAATGGTCTAATGCAACCGGTTTACTTAAATGGTTTGAGTTAAATTAACTGTTAGGTTTTACTGTGAGGTAAACGGTGCTTACCATCATTTATTAAAATGTCGTCTTCATCGTTTATCACAATACTTCCTTAAAATTTGTTTAATGAGTTTACATAAAGAGTTTATAGAAACATTGTCACCGTGTTTACATTTTACAGTTAAACAACAAACCTATGAAACCAAACAAACTTCCTTTAAAACAGAAAATAGTCTTTATTTTTAAATCTTAGAAAATAGTCTATTTAGTTTTATTATTTCACTGGAGTCAAGTATTCAAATCTATAATTTGTCACATAAAATATGTTTATAAAATATCTTTGATATATTTTTGAAAGCGTTAAAAAAGTCGTATGATATGATATTGTTATTAATTAGAAAATCTTTCACTGTTTAAGAGTTTTCCTCTGTTTAAGAGTTTTAATAAACACTCGCCTACCTGATAGATTAAGTACAGCCACAGCAACACACAAAACTGTATTAAACCCCATTCTTGTGTTCTTACTGCTTACAAGTGACATGTAATATAGCACCACAGGCTTTATATACAGGTATTTTGCCAACTCCCCAATTCTAATATTAGCTCAACTTTTAGTTTCGTCTATGACCAGGAACAATTGAAACATCACACAAAGAACCATTGGTTATGTAATAAGTTCAGCTTCTTTAGCCCACATATTAGTGTAATTTGTTAAACTTAGTAAAGTTTACATTTTAATTAACATATCATACATTGTTTATTTGTCAAATCACATTTATTTGTACAACATTTTTTACAATCCACACTGTTTAGAAAATCATAAAGGAATTATAAATTATAAATTATACAGCCACTTCCTGATCATAGTCACTCCCAATCTTTACAACAAAGCTCTGCTGTTCAGTTCATTCTTTGTCTCCAAATACAATTGTTACAATGTCTATAGGTGTGTTTAAACAGGCTGTTCAATGTTGAGGTGTCATATGCATTTACAAAGCAGTTATTGTTGAATAAATAATATTAAAAGAGTAATGTTTAAAAAGATAAATATAGACAGATGAATATTATATGAAATTATACTTTGAAATAAGTATTTTCAATAGGTTTTTATATTAAAATTGCGTGAGATGCATGGTAACAGGATTATACATTTGGCAGACACTTTTATCAAGAGCAATATACATGCAATTCAAATAGATTTACTGTAAACAAAAAAAAATATTTTAAGACATTATAACTCTGTGCTTCTGTAAATTAACCTTAATGAACAAATATAAGAACAAATAGATGCTGGGTTCACATAAATTGGTGTGGGTATTTCACATTTGAAATGTATAGTTATTTTCTTCGAGTCCAGTAAATGTCAATGGTGCCATCTAAGCAATGTAAGCAATGTAAAATTACAAACCAAAAACCAGTTCAGCAGCTCTGTATGTCTGCAATTGCATTTTTTTTTGTCTTATTATGCTCATGTTTTGAATAAGCCCATAAACCCCAAACAATACTGTCAAACAAGCATTCGCGTTACTATTTTTATTTCAATTAAAACTAGGGATGCACCGATACCGATACTGGATCGGGTATCGGCCTCGATACCACATTTTCTAAAGTACTCATACTCGTTAAAAGTCCCCCAATACCGAGGATCGATACCACTGTCTGTGAAATGTCTATTTTTGTTGTCCAAAGAGGCAGAGTTTACAACAAACTGGAAAACTAGTCCCTTGGTTTTTTTTTGTTGTTTTTTTGTTAAATTATATGACTAAAGCTGTTACCTGTAAATTTAAATCATGTTTTTTATTAAGTACTCGGTATCGATATTGGCAAGTACTGAAATGCAAGTACTCATACTCGTATTCCAAAAAAGTGGTATCGGTGCACCCCTAATTAAAACTTTTAACTCACTTCTGAATACACATTTTTTGCTGCCTTACATTTTTACAAGTTATTTCAATCCACTATAAAATTTTGACCAGTGGTGAGTTGCTGTATAACATATATATCAAAATAAGCTTAAATTGTTTAAGTTAAAGTCATGTAAAAACATTTTTATTGTAAGTTTAAAGGATTTGTAACAACAGTTGGGCTGTGCTTAAGTAGAGCAGCTTTCAGTTTTTACAGTAAGATTGTATAATACATCAGGAAGAGAATGTAAGTTTTTAAAAGACTAAAACAATACACTTACCACTGGTTTCACAGACAAGGCTTAAGGCTAGTCCTTGATTAAAACATGTTTAAGCTGTCTCAACTGAAATAATGTGCACATACAGATCTTAAAATATGCCAGTGTTATTGATTTGTCTTAAGATACACACCAGTAATGTATTTTTCTAAAGCATGTTTATACATTAATACTTTAATGTCTTACTTTAACTAAGGCCCAGTTTGTCATAATTACCACAATGGCTCCCTCTGCTGGTCACCAGAGGCTTTACTACCCAAGATCTCAGGACTCCATCCCACACAATTCTTTTGCAAAAGACTCATTACTGCCACATCTGTTTCCTGGACTATTTAAACCCTGTTCATTATCACTATTATTGCTAAGTATTGTTTGTCTTGGCTATTTCACTGTTCCTTGTTTTCTGTTGTATACCTGTTTTGGTATTCAGCCCTGGCTTTTGCTAAGGCTTGTCTGTGAAACCAGGCCATAGTCCAATGGAAACATGATTAGAAATAAAAAATATTTTTTTTAAGACTGATTAATGTTGGACTAATGTTTCCATAACCAACCGTGAATCAAACAAAACTTTTAAAAAGGGAAGATGAGAGAGATTATGGACATTTTGTGAGGGAAGAGGGAAATAATTGGCATAAATGGTTAGGACTGGTTGAGCTTCCACTAAAGATATCAGGATAGTGCAAAATTGATGCTTTAAATTTTTTAAAAACTTACTTTAATTGTTAACACCTAAAAAAAGTTGTTTTATAAACATTATAAAACCAAATGCATAAATAAAACACCAAGTTTTACCTTATGACCTTGCCATAAATCAATAATTTAATTAATTAATTAAGTATTGGTTCCTTAATGTCACCATGAAACAGAAGTAGCAATTGTTTTATTTTCCCCGTGGTGATGTAAATAAATAATATGTTCGTCTAGCATTGTGTAATAATAAAATACTTTATATTGACATGATCTGGTAGCCAAGATGATGCCACTGCTATTAAGTTTCCAGTTTTTTTATTTAATTTTGCAGTATGTACCGAGGTACTGTCAGATTGTAATTCATCATGCATTGCCATAGCAAAATCTGTTATGTAAATAATTTCAAGAATGTCACCATGCTCTAAAGGTGGCGAATCTTCTTCCTACTTGGCCACGAAGTCTGGATTAACTTTCCAATCTTGTTTGGGATTCAGACATATTCAATCTGGTGAGATGTTTATGCCACAATAGTCTATGTTGGTATTCATCCACTCACAGAGAATAGTCCTAACGTTATCAGACTTCCTTTTGGCATCATTTAATTTGCGCAACGAATGAATTGATAAGCATTTGATACAGTTTGCAAGGTTTGTGTGCGTGTACGAATTTGTAGGATAACGAATACAAACAAACGCATACGAAAACTACAGCGTGCAAAAATCTTACAGGAACAGTATGTAGGATTGTGGCTAAAACTGGTATTGCAATCACACAACTGGTGGCCAATAAACAAAATGACAACATAAACATCAATTGAGGGCTGCAACTCCACTTTTTAAATGACAATATCCTGGCCAGGCCACTGTTGTCAGTGATATAAGTATTTGAAATGAAATTGTTTTCTTAATGTCTAGTGACATATCAGGGCCATTTTATGATTAATTGATATAAATTTCTTACATACTGTTCCTTTAATTGTTTCAAACAAGGCCAGACTATTTATCTTACATTTGAACTTTTTCCAGAGCAGTCACACAACCAAACATCCTTTTTGTAAAGTCGACTCTGCAGATTACAAATTTATGCTTTTTAAAGTAAGCTTGTAAGGTCGAAATAGTGACTTTTAAGAAAAAGTCAGTGAGCATGGCTGTTAACAGTTATAGCCAAAGCAAAATACTTACTTGGCATTTATTTGATGCTTTCATGTGAAGTAACTTGCAGTACACTAATTGCAGGGATCTTCGGAGGAACCTAACCTTACTATAATGAACAGTAAAAAAATGTAATTGACAATGAACATTATATTGATAGCCTAATATACTACTGTTCCCTTTCAGTCGGTCACTACGACGTCACGTCGTGACCGACGAATTGGGAACTCGCTTAGAGAGACCAATCTGCTTCGTATACTACTAAAACGCCAATGAACTTGGCATTGAGATATTTGCATAATGCTGGTGCCGCCCCGCCATGTGCCTTTATAAGCAGCAGGTGCAAATAGGGAAATTAGCCTTTTCGCTTCGAAAGCCGGCATTATCTGCTACTGAGAAGCTACTTTCTGCTCTTCTGGGAACGGTTGCTGAAGTTGATTGACAAGCAGTACTGACACAGCGGACGCTCGCAGTATTCCACTGCTCTACATATTTTTTGTTTTGAGTTTAGTGTGTGCGTTGCCTTTCCCTGTGCGCATCATCAGCTGAGCACCTAAAGAGTGATTTCCCTAAAGAGTGATACGTGAGAGCTCTGTGTCTTTTTAAAGACAGCCACTCTCTCGTATATTCGGAGATCAGGGTCCGTTTCAGGATTGCTTTTCGTCCGTGCGATCTTGGATGCGAGAGGTATAAGGGTTCCAGTTATGGTCACGAGCGCTGTCTTCGTGCTTGGGCATCAAGCACTCTGAGGCTGCGTTCGCGGAGAGTTTTTGGTCTCTCTGTGAGAGCATAACCCTCTTGGATTGCGGAGACGACTGACGTTTCTACGGGAATGCTGTCCGCGCCTTTGCAGTGCTGACGCCGCCGTGGTGCGGCTGTCAAGCGCTCGCAGGACGCTCTTCGCATCATTACGCTGAGTAGGACGGAGGATGCGTCCTCCACCTACCGGCCTCTCATCCTCAGCCGGTTGAGGCTCCGGTGAAGACTGCAGAGTCGTGTTCTACGATTTCTGCCGAATCCATTGGACCTCCTTCTGGTCCCGTTCACTTCTGCAGCATCAGAGGGGTGCCCATTTTTTCCTCCGAGGTGGAGTCGTTCCGGAGATGGCGGCCGTGCCCGCTCGAGCGGCGGAAACGGTAGAGTTGGAGAGGTTAACCCCTCTCCGCCCGAACCGTACCGCCCACGTGATTGGTATTTCGGAGCTGCTCGGGCCTCTTGGTCCTCTCCTCCTGTGCCTTTCTTTCCCAACGGCACGAAGAGCTGACTTGATTTGCGGCCATCTCGGCCGTTCAGCGTTCAGCTTTAGCTTTCACCCCTCACCTCCCTCACCAATGGAGCCGCTAAGGGCGGGGATCCCTTCAGTGGAGCGGGGGGTTGCGATGCAGCTGCGTTCCTGGAGGGACCACCCAACCCTTCCCTCCCGTGTTTGTAGACAGTCGTCCGGTTATGGCCGCTGTCCGTCAGACATGCTGAGAGGCGGCTTCAGCCCTGCACGCAATAACGTTGCTACAGTTTCACCAAGGATTTTCGAGGGAGGCCGCAACCTTCAGTCGTGCGATGTCCACCACAGTGGTTCAAGATCGCCACCTTTGGCTGTGTCTGGCTGACATGACGGATGCAGGCGAGAACAACTTCTTGAATGCTCCTGTCTCACAGACCGGCCTCTTCGCGAGGTCGTGGAGTCGTACAGCTCCGCTGCGCAGACTGAGGCGATCTCCTAGGTCATGCCCCGGCGAAGGAGAGCTGCCCTTGGTCCACCACGCCGGCTCCTCAGTCTGCCTCTCGCCGTCGGCGTCCTGCGGCGGCCACCTCCGTTCCCCTCCTCGGACCCCATCTCGGCAGCGCGGGGGGAACCGGTCGTCAGCAGCTCGCCCGCCCGCTTGGCCGCTTCCCGTGAAATCGGGAGTTTAAGTGGCCAGTAACGGGCGACCCGGATTGGCAGAGGATCACTCTTCAGGAGATGGTGATTCGCTCCTTCCCCTGATAGAGGGTCGGGTGGAAAATTCTTGGTTTGCATGTGTTCCACCGGCGGTTTAGCCGGTACCCACTTAACCACACATAAGAGTGCATTCCTCTTTCCTCTCCAGGTCTCCGGAGGATCGAGAGAGCCGTGAGCGGGCACACACCAGCTCACCCTACCTCTCCTCTATCGCCAGCGGGTGTTCTGAGGAGTCCGAGCCCTCCACTGAGGAGACCGGACCACCAGCACCCTCATCGGAGTCTGCGCTCTCCGCAGAGGAGACCAGACGACCGTCACCTTCAGCGGGCTCAGGTCAGTGTCACACACACATACTGTAGATGTTTATGCTGTCACAGCAGACGCACCGGCAGTCTCACCTGTCTCGCTTCGCTGCCCCACCGCAGGTACTTCGGTAGTGTCGTTAATTCTCCTCGTACGGTGCCTGGGTGCTTGGCTTCAGTTCCGAGCCCGTTTCGTTGGGTTTTACGCACGATCCGCCTCGGTTTTGAAATACAATTACCGGCACACCCCCAAAATTCTCGGGCTTTCGTTTCACTATAGTGAAAGTGTCCAATGCACATGTACTGCGTGCATAAGTCGATGTCCTGCTGGCGAAGGATGTATCGAGCTGGTCCCTCTTATCGAGATGATGATGATAGGGTTTTTCCAGCCTTTATCTCATAGTACCCAAAATACGCGGCGGGTAACGATCGATTTGATTTACGCACCGGTTCTACAAAGGTGGTCTTTTTTGAATCGCCTTAGACCGTTTTTTCGCTCTGCATCGTGGGGTGGGCATATTAATATTAAGAACACCATTCGAGCTGTCTCTCTCTCTCCGTGTCTCCATGAAAGTGCTAGTCACGGCATTAAAATATCAGAGAGAGAGAGTTGTTCGCATTCTGCTTTTATTTATGTCGACTTATAATAGCCCGTTCTTGGCAGACGTGCGCGAACACAGAGAGTTAATGCTTCGGCATGTCGCTCGTTTAAGTAATCAGGTCGACTGGGAAAGCGCAACTTTGCCCCGTGCAGAGGATCCTTTTTCTCAGTATGGAATTAGACTCGATCGACTAATTGGCGTGTTTTTCAAGAGCGCGCAACTAGTCAGTTCTGACTTGCCTCGGTTTAATTCGAGGGAAGTACGCGGTCCCTCTGAAACAATTTCAGAAGCTCCTGGACATATGTCAGCATGCTGCGGCTGTGACACTGCTCGAGCTGCGTCATATGAGACCGCTTCAGCGTTGGCTTTACGACTGAGTCTCGAGGAGAGTGTGGCGCACCGGCATACATCGTGTAAACACTACACCTGCGTGTCATTTAAATTTTCCCCGTAGTAGACCCAGCATTTCTGATAGCAAGATATGCCTCTGAGGGGTCTCCTGGCATTCTGTAGTGCGATGCCCTAAGCACAGAATGACGGGCTTGCAGTCTCTGGGGTGTGCATAGCACCCCAACTGCCGCTAGCAGTGCGCTGTATATCTGGGACTTGTACGCTCCGCTATGGAGATGCGAGGGAAGGATGTATTAGTCGACACCGACAACATTGCGACTGTTGCGTTATTTACCGTTAAGGCGGTTTTGCGCTCTCGTCACCTGTCGCATCTCGCTCATCATCTCCTCCTTTGGAGTCAGAAGCATCTGAGGTCCCTTCGTGCAATTTACATCCCGGGTTCGCTCAATACAGCGGCAGACGCGTTCCCGAGCTGCGCGCTCCGGCGAATGGCGACTCCACCCCCAGACGGTCCAGCTAATTTGGAAGAAGTTCGGTTGTGCGTAGATAGATCTGTTTGCGTCGCCGGACGATACCCACTGTCGCCTATCTTATTCACTAACCGAGGGCAGCCTCGGCGTGGATGCGTTGGCACACAGCTGGCCGCGGGGGGTGCGTAAATACACATTCCTTCCAGTAAGCTTTATTGCGCAGACACTGTGCAAAGTCAGGCAGGACGGGGAGAGCCTTTTATTGATCGTCCGTACTGGACGACCAGGAATTGGTTTTCATAGTTAATGCTCCTCGCGACAGCCCTCCCTGGCGGATTCCCTTGAGGAAGGACTTTCTTTCTCAAGGAAGGGGCACATTTGGCACTCGCGCCCCAACCTGTGGGATCTCCATGTATGGTCGTTGAGCACGCGCAAGGTTTAGGTGATTTATCGCAAGCGGTATCTAACACCATCGGCGCGGTTCGAGCACCGTCCACAAGACGGGCTTACGCGCTTAATGAAACAAGTGCAGGGAATTAAGAAAAGTGGACTCTTATGTGTTTAACAAAGAATGTAGGCCCTTATCAATCAACAGTATGCTGCCATCTGTTATTTGCCAATAAAGTTTTGCTTTTTCTAAAAACTACAACCTGCTTTTGCCCTCTGCTTTCAGCACATACAGTATTTTCATGGTAATGATAGATGTTAAGTAATTAACTAACAATAAAATGTATTGTTTTTTTTTTAAATAAACGTATTAATAAAAAACATGTTTGAGATGGTAGAAATAATTAGGGCTGCACGATTATGACAAAAATAATTTCAAGTTTTAAAATGTTTTATAACTTTCTGTTGAACAGCTGTATATAAATAATATAATGCAAATAAACAAATAATTATCGGAGTCCAAAACGTATGGCTAAAGAACACGTCACCTTATCAATCTATCTAATCTTATCTCTGATTAACCACACTTACGGAAATGGGCAAAATTGACAGCTTTAATTGAGGCTTTTGGCGATAATGCATATTGTTTCACCTGTATTTGTAATCCTGATTCGTTTTTCGATTAATTTTGCAGCTCTAGAAATAATGTTCATGTAAATTATGTTGAATATACTTTAATACATTTTTAAATGCATGCATTACTTGTCCCAGTACGTGTTGCAGTGTAACAGCCCAATAGCGGATTAAGCAAGATAATTGATAAGTGTATTTTGTTGCACCCAAAGCATAGTTATAAATTCTTTGGAACTTAACAGGTATGTTTATTTGTATGTGTGCTGTTGCTTGTCGTAAAACTTAATTGACATAAAATTGACATTAAAGCTCATAATCCATGCCATATCTAGAGTCCAATGTCATAGAGAAGAGAGTTTGACTGCATTTGACACAGGAGCTTGTTAAGCTGGTTCAGTTACATGTTTTCTCATGACACTATGGGCATTGATTACAGTCAGTCATGAAATATACAGTGTTTAACATATTAACAGGAATTCTTTCACTTTTGTGTTAACACAATAACACAGTCTAAGTTCACCTTTCTTTACCTTGCTTGTTGTTTCTCCAAAACTCACACATTAAAATCTGTTAGCTTGTTGTGGACACTGCTGTATTTGAGTTTAGTTGTGTGTTTTAAAGAAATCATTTTATAATTGTACTAAAAGTCATTATTACACGGCCTGTCTTAGCAGGTAATTTGCATTGCATCCTACAAATAGGCTAATGACACCAAATCAATATTTCATGTAAATATATTTATTTATAGCAAATAGCTTAATAAACGGGATAACATACATCCAGCTGGTTGATATTGCAAATAAATCTCCTCAGGGTTATTCAAGACCTCTCTTCTTTGCTGTACATCATTTATATATTCCATATTACATCTCTTAAATATGAAATGCACTTTAGAAAAGAAGTATACTTTTAATATTATCACTTTTTCACATATTATTTTATTAATGTATGATTTTGTGTTTGATGTTTGAAACCGATCATGTAAAATATATGTTTAATAGGGGTGGCACGGTTCACAAAACCCTCGGTTCGTATCACGGTTCTATGGTCACGGTTCTCGGTTCAGTACGGTTCTTGTTGTTATTTTTTTAACACTCCAGAAATGTATTATCTTATTAATGTATTAATTATCCATAATTTAGGATACAGTATTAAAAAAAGTTATATCATGTAATCATGCAGAAACTGAATTTGACTTTATGCACATTATTGGGAACATCCCTGAGGAAAGCCAGGCGAGATTTTGACACAGCAAGAGGGAAGACATTGATGATTTTAACATGCTTTTCATTTATTTGGCAAAAAAGAGAATGTGTATTGCCATCTACATGAACTTTGTGTGCATTTTTAGCACACAAAGATAACTTGCATTTATCAAAATGCCAACTTCAGTGTAGCTTTAAGATTTATCACTGAGAGGCTGCTTAAATACTGCAGAGAGAATATGTGAACGAGAGAGAAACGTTTACACCTGTAATATTTAAATCCGTCTCTTTTGTCCACTTTTCACCATTTCTGTCCTGATTACTTTAAGGGGCAGTTTATGAAATAAGATCGCGCAACTTTCGCACGCTAGCAAAATGAAACTACGCGGAAATCACCCGCTTTCGTTTTATCAACGAAAGGCTAAAAATAGCGCTGAATACGAAAAGACGTAAAACAGTGTTCATTACCTCAGATTAGATAAATGGTCGAAGAGAAGGCTGTCGCGTGTGGCTGTATCTATTGTTTTATTTCCGCTGTCATCATAGGTAACATGAAATAAAAAATGTTTCCACACACCAAACTTATACGACGCTGGCGCATCCTCCAACTGCGGGCAGACTTCTTTTTCTCTCCCTCTTGCCATTTCTACACGTAACATGACCGGCAGCACTCACTCTCCACACCAGTCACCTCTTCTTTCGCGCTATTCGCGAAAGGGGAACACGCTATCTGAGGTCACATACAGGGCACGAGACTACATACATTCGCTTGTCTTTTTTCATGAACCGTGCCACCCCTAATGTTTAAAAAAATGACAGAAGAATAAGTTTACTCATTCTTTTATTATTTAATTGTTTATATTGATAGTACATCTAAATATAAGAATCTATCAGATCACATAGCAGTACCGACTGATTACGTTGAGATCTCATTATACACTTTTGGAAATAAAGGCGTTACTGGAAGGGTACCATTTAAAAAGGTCCTAATATGTACAATTTAGGAAACCAGTGTGATATAAATATGCCAATATGTAGCTATCTTTGATGTACTAATATGCACCCTTTTGCTACAAATGTGGACTTTTTGAAAGGGCACCCTCCCAGTGACAATCTACCATTTTATAAATGTTATCATTTAAGGTTCGATATAAAAAGAACAGAAATATTGTAAGGAATATACTACATTATTCTACACATACACAACTCATTTTTATTAGTTTGTTTTCAAATAAAAGATCAAAAAAGAAAAAAATGAAAAATCACCTAGCCTATGACAGTGTTTACACACATATTGCTTCTTCGCTATATAACTGTAATTACACTGAAAAAAAATAAAGGCTAAATTTACTTAAAAATATAGTGCATCATTTTGCAACCTTTTTTAAGTAAATGCAGCGTATTATTTTTTACAGTGTATTATGGCTCAATACAAGAGGCAGAAGATGAGAGAGATGATGGAGAATGTGAGGAAAACTGGAAATAAGCAAAGGCCGGGTGAGCTTCCACTTAAGACATCATAAGCAATATAATAAATGGGAAACGGAATAAACGGAACATCGCCCATGATGACACTTCCAATCCAGTCCTGATACTGAGACACTCTGGTGTACACACCAGGAAAACTGGGTTCTGCACATCCTCTACCAAAACTTACAACGCCAGCCTGTATCCATCTGCTGCCCTCCCTAACGACCAGTGGCCCTCCAGCATCACCCTGCATAGAAATAAAAAAAGTATTTATTTCTAACTAACAAATATAGCTAAGCACATAGGTTGTAATGCAGTGTCCCAGTTTTATTTGGTGAAGCCCTTAAATTAAGACTGATAATATGATCTTGTAGTTTTAGTTCAAGACAGTTAATCCCAAAGTTATTTCAGGGGACTGTAATAAATGAGCTGTACTTCGATTACAAAGTGCATCATAAAATCAATGATTGACATTTTACCTGACATGAGTCTTTCCCTCCAACGTTTAGTCCAGCACACAGCATGTTGTCTGTGATAGCTCCATTATAGGAAAAATTGCATTCAGAGTTGCTTACAATTGGAACCTCCACCTCCTGCAATATGTCAGGATATGTGCCGTCTATAACATAAAAAAGAGATGCAGTAAAGTTCAGTGAAAATTGTGTCAGTTGTTGTGACGTTTTGTTTCAGAATCTTGCAAATGTGTAATTTTAAAGCAATGTTTACTTACTTCCAAAAATGTCCCCCCATCCTGTCACCCAACTTGAAAGTCCCTGATCAAATTGACTGCCAGCAGCAGCAAGACAAACTGGTTGAATATAATCAGTGAAATTCACAGGAGATGAGAGCTGAAGCAGTGCTATGTCATTGTTTTCAGTATTTGTGTCAAAGTTAGGATGTCTGATGAGTTGAACCACTGTTCTGGAAATCTCTTGCGGGTTTGGGCCTTGCTGGCTCTGACGTCCCAAGTAGATCACAAAGTCTGATGGGTTGGGGCTATAAATAGAAGCCAGTTTTAATTTATATGTTGTTGATTTAACACTTACACTTTATTTAGGCCTGAACTACTTCATACCCAGGAAAGCAGTGAGCTGCAGACAAAATCCAATCGCTGTTGATGAGACTTGCACCGCAGACATGGCTATTAGTACTGAGTTTGTGAATGCTTACTTGCCAGGGCCAAGACCCCGCAGTCGCATCCTGCCCTCCAACAATTTTGGTGTTGAGAGGAGCTTGGCCGCACACTGAGGAGAGAACTGAACTGTATGAGTACTCGGTTCAAATTACTGAAAAATGTGTTTAACATTCTGTGTTGAACATCTTGAGTAGTTTATGACTGACTTACCATCTACCAGCTGACAGAAACTGCCTATATGAGGAAGAAAAAAGAAAATATAATTAGACTAAAAATGAATGTTGTTTAACCAAGTGTTTATGCAGCTCAAAATATGACAAGAATCTTAAAACACATAGAGACAGCGAAGCAAAATAGGGTGGACCTTTCTGCACCCATAACTTGTTTTTAATATTCATAATTTCTCATTGACGTCAAAGTGAGGTTTATTGGTATATTTTCTCTGCAGGGCATTCCTAGTTTGTTTTTTCCACATGTTCCAGTTTATTTATTCATTTTCTAGATTATCGCTTGTCTTACTTTGATGTGTGATATAATCTCCTGTTTGATAGTATTTTGATATTAAAAGCAGTGGCGCCCGGAGACTTTTTTCCGAGAAGTTCATCACAACATGTATGTGTGTGGTTCGTAATTTCAAAATATGTGTTCTGCGCGTCGAGTGATCCTATGCGCATCACGTGTCTTGTCAAAATAAGTGCCTGATGCAGACGCGTCTAAAGGGATTATGATAAAAGAGACCTTCGCGTTTGCCAGATACTTGCATAATCTTATGCTTAATCAGAGTTTACTGTTAAAGGGGTCATAGCGTGAAAATCAGACTTTTTCCATTTTTAAGTGCTATAATTTGGTCCCCAGTGCTTCTATCAACCTAGAAAATGTAATCAAGATTAACCCAGTAACTTTGTTTGGGTAAGCCATTTTCTGCAAGCGTGTGAAAAAATTAGGTCGTTCAGATTTTGCCTGTTTTGTGAGGTAGGTAGTAAGGCGAATTACAATAATACCGCCCCCTTTATCTGCAATATCCAACCACAGCACTGCCATAGTGCAGAGAGAAAGAGAGAAAGGAAAAAGTACTTAACAGCACAATTGAGTTTCAATTACAACAAATCACCATCATTGTGATCAGTGTTTGCACTTCATCCGCTCATTTGCATTTTAAACGACACACCCCAAAACGGCTCACTTTTGCTCAGGCCTACAAATTATCAATTTTTACATGCTATAATAAATTAGCTGTGGAGTATTTTGAGCTAAAACTTCACATACACACTCTGGGGACAGCAAAGATTTATTTTACATCTTAAAAATATGTCATAATATGACCCCTTTAAGGGAGTTTCTTGCGTGTATTTTATGAACGTGAGCGTCTCTTTTATCATAAACGGTTTTGATGCGTGTGCAGCAGGCACTTATATTGACAAAACTTTTAACGGTTTCTTAAAATATATCTTAAAATATATCAGCGCCATTGTTTTGTCTCAAGATCCACATCAGCAATTTGTTTTATAGGTATGTTTGGAAAAACTCCTTAAATGTCCTTAATAACTAAGGCCTAGTCCTGGCTTAATCTAAACCCTGTCCAGGAAACCGGCTTATTGTGTTTAGCAATGGATTTTTTTAAGAATCTCACCTTAGCCATGGTTTGCCACTAAACCACTTTTTCTCTAAATTTTTTCATGTAGCCAAATAGTAATCTTAGTTTACGTTAATTTCAGCATGTACTTCTACATTTTTTAAATCAAAAGTTGTATCTGGTAACGTTAATGCATCATGAACTTACACGAATAACCAACATTAAAGGGATAGTCCACCTAAAAAATTAAAATTCTGTCATCATTTTCTCATCCTCATGTTGTTCTAAATCTGTATTAATTTTTTGTTTGGATGAACGCAAAGGAAGATATTTTGATAAATGAAAGCACAAAGTGTGCTTTTAATTTATCAAAATATCTTCTTCATCATCTTTTATCACAATACTTTCAAAATATTTTTTATGAGTTTATATCCACTGTAAAAAATTGCTGCCTTAATTTTTTTGTTGAATCAACTCAACTCGATTTAGTTAAGTTATGTCGACTTATTGTTGTTTATCTTGAGAAGAGATGAGTTGCTACGACTTATAAAATGAAGTTGACTTTTTTCAACAACTCATCTCTAGTCAAGATAGTTGAAATGACTTGTAAAACTGAGTTGGTTCAACAACAAAAAAAATTCATGCAGCAAATAATTTTTTACAGTGTCAGGAGTTTATAACATTGTCCCAATGTACATTTTAAAGTGAAACCAAACATACTACCTTTAAAATAGCAGTCGTTTTATTATTTCACTGGAGTCAATTCCAGTATTCAAATCTTTAATTTGTTACATAAAATATGTTTATAAAATATCTTTGATATATTTTTGAAAGTAACAAAGTGTTAAAAAAGTTGTATGATATGATATTGTTCTTAGTTAGAAAATCTTTCACTGTTTAAGAGTTTTCCTCTGTTTAAGAGTTTCAATAAACACTCGCCTACCTGATAGATTAAGTACAGCGACAGCAACACACAAAACTGTATTAAACCCCATTCTTGTGTTCTGACTGCTGACAAGTGACGTGTACTAAAGTAACACAGGCTTTATATACAGGTATTTTGAGAACTCCCCAATTCTACTGTTAACTCAACTTTTAGTTTCTTTTATGACCAGGAACAATTGAAACATCACACAAAGAACCTGTTATAAGTTCAGCTTCTTTAGCCCACATCAATTAGTGTAATTTGTAAAAGTTAGTGAGGTTTACATTTTAATTAACTTATCATACATTGTTCATTTGTCAAATCACGTTTATTTATATAGCACTTTTCACAATCCACACTGTTTAGAAAATCATAAAGGAATCAGAAATAAAGAATAAATGTCTTCCCTGTAAACCACTAACTATCCATTTTTTTATCTGCAAAAATAAGTTATCGCATTTTTCATCTTTTCATTGATAGAATTATACAGCCACTTCCCGTTCACAGTCACTCCCCATCTTAACAACAAATCCCTGCTGTTCAGTTCATTCTTTGTCTCCAAATACAACAATGTCTATAGGTGTGTTTAAACAGGCTATTCATTGCTGAGGTGTCATATTACTTTACAAAGCAGTTATTGTTGAATAAATAATATTAAAAGAGTAATGTTTAAAAAGATAAATATAGACAGATGAATATTATATCAAGTTATACTTTGAAATAAGTTTTTTTAAATAGGTTTTGATATTTATGCCATATTATGATAAACCATAAAAACAGCGTGAGATGCATGGCAACAGCATTATACATTTGGCAGACACTTTTATCAAGAGCAATTTACAAGCAATTCAAAAAAATTTACTGTAAAATTACCTTAATGAACAAATATAAGAACAAATAAATGCTGGGTTCACATACATTTGTGTGGGTATTTGACATTTGAAATGTAATCTAGTTATTTTCTTCTTCACAAAGTTAATTCCAAGCCAACTCCAAATCCGGTATTTTCAGTTTTGAAATGTCAACGAGTCCAGTAAATGTCAATGCTGGCATCTAAGCAATGTAAGTAATGTAAAATCACAAACCAAAAACCAGTTCAGCAGCTCTGTATGTCTGCAATTGCTTTTTTTTGTCTTATTATGCTCATATTTTGAATGAGCTGCATAAACCCCAAAGGAAATTGAGGAAATTAAGTTACCATTTTTATTTCAAGGGAAACTTTTAACTTCCACTTCTGAATAGGCTACACATTTTGTCTGCCTTAAATTTTTACAAGTTATTTCAATCCACTATTTAAAATGTTAACTAGTGGTGAGTTGCTTTAACATATATATCAAAATAAGCTTACATTGCTTAAGTTAAAGTGGTGTAAAAACATTTTATATTGTAAGTTTAAATGACTTGTAAAGTCAATTGGGCTGTACTTAAGTAGAGCAGCTTTCACTTTATACAGTAAGATTGTATAAAACATCAGGGAGGTTTCACAGACTAGTCCTTGATTAAAACATGTTTAAGCAGTCTCAAATGAAAATAACGTGCACATACAGATCTTAAAATATGCCAGTGTTATTGAATTGTCTTAAGATACACACCAGTAATGTATTTTTCTAAGACATGTTAATAATGCTTAAATGTCTTACTTTAACTGTAAGGCCAGGTTTGTCACGATGACCACTGTGGCTCTCTCTGCTGGCCATCAGAGGCTTTACTACCCAAGTTCTCAGGACTGTTCATTATCACTATCATTGCTAAGATTTTGCCCTGGCTATTTCACTGTGTTCCTTCTTTTCTGTTGTATACCTGTTTTGGTATTCAGCCCTGGCTTTTGCTAAGCCTTGTCTGTGAAACGGGGCCATAGACAAGTGTAAAACTGATGCTTTAAATCTTTAAAAAAAACTACTTCAATTGGTAAAATTCATAACCACATATTTTAAGCATTGCTGGTTTTAGAAGGAACTAAAAGGGTTGGTGTTGATTAAAAGTGGGGTGGTGACAAAACACCAAAAGCCTGCGGTGCTTTAGTTCACATGTCGTCTGTCAGCAGTCAGTATAGTTTTAAGAATGAGGTTTAACACAGTTTTGTGTGTTGCCGTGGTCGTACTTCTCAATCTAGCAGGTAGGAAACTATAACTTCAGAACATCTATATGTGTACTCAACTGTGCTATTTTGAGACATCCTGTATTACCAAGTTTTGCTGTTATTTAGTATAGTTTATTCAAGTGTACTAACTTGGTACAACTGCGTAGACTTATACTTTTATTAGTAGGCTATATTTGTGGTGTATAACTTTTACTGCGGTTACCTGCAATGACTGTGGTTGATTTGATAAATATAAACAGCATGACATTGTTATTGAGGTAATAAGACATCTTTTTGTAAACAGTTTGACTTTCATAGTTTGTTAAATTGTTATTATTGCTATAATTTTTACAATATTGCACATCATAAATTATCATAAAAGGAGTCTTCTTTTATTTATAATTTTATTCCCCCTGAGCCAGATTTTGCCATTTTCTATATTTAGATGCTGTATATTTTTCATTTTTTCATTAACATACATTTTCTTATTGTTAGAAAAAAAAACGTAAATGTTACCTTGAATTTAAAGCTGCGGTCGGCAACCTTTTTGATCATATTTTTTGATCATATTCACTGAAAGCAACACTATGCTCCAATAGAACATAAATTAGACTGTTTAAGAAAAAAACCCATGCTTCTAGCTCCACCTAGAGCCTGTTATTTGTTTTGCAAAAATCCACCGCGATTCGGTCCCCTCTGGCAATTCTGCCCCCTTAGAACCCCCACGTGATTCCATTGGCTGAAAAAACTCCTCATGGGTAGTTTTCTTAGCGGCTTATTTCAATTCCTACAAAATCGCGTTATGATTTATGTAGTTAGAACGTTGTAAAATTACAATTGATGTCTTTTAAATGATATGTTTCATATAGTAGTATATAAATGAGGCTATAGGTGGGAGATCTACACATTGCTTGTGTCATTTTATTACCGGTATTTAGATTATTATACTGTAGTCTACCCTTTCTACTTTTGTACTGTGTAAAGTTAATAAATTACTTATAATACGAAACATGATTACTACATAGCTGAATCACACATTAAAATTATAATTTATAAGCCATGATTACTACACTTTTACTATTAAAAAATACATTTTGTAAATTTACAAAAATAAAAGTATTGTTTTTGTAAAGCAGATGATGACACAAAAGTACTGATGTGTCTGCAACATGAATATTATTTTATTATTTTATTTTTTGTTAACTTCTATTTTGTACAACGTAATTAGCTTGCTAGACCGCTAAGGCAGACGAGATATCTCAATGACAAAATTTTGACCAGGCATTAGTGCTAGGTACCAATCGGGGTCCTAGGGGAGACCGAATTGCCAGGGGGGACCGAATTGCTCATGACACCTGTCTATTTGGTCTAATCAGCCCAGGCCGGTTCATTTGGTCCAGTCAGTGCAGGGCTGTGTAATTTCTGCCTGTCAATCACAGTTCCTGCATGCGCCACAGATCCCCCCTCACGCGCACAATATCACATGCAACCGCCTGAAGTTCACATTTGTTTTGGTTTGAACGCAGCGTGATGGCGAAAGAAAATTCATTAACAAACTTCCGATTCCTCGGTTAACAACCAGAGCTAAGAAAACCAAGGAAAAGAAGGAAATAAAGATAGAAAGCGACCGTGACCGTAATAAAACTAGAAGGATCAATATCGGACCGGCATTTGAAAAGTGGAGGTATCTACGAGATTTTCAAAGGTTCGAGCTGGATGCAGAGCTTGCCACATTTCTTCTCGACAGGTAATTGTGCTTTATCAACCATTGATTGTATTTCGGAGTGTTATGTAAGTAATCTAAGTATTCTTGCTAAGTATGCGTTCACAATAATACTGGTGCACACGCACCGACGAGGACGAGCTCGAAGGGAGGTTGCTTGGTGGTAGTGGGGGAGATGTAAGAAATTGTAAATATTTGAATCAGCTCAATCCTCCAGAGTTGCCGACCGCAGCTTTAAGTTTCACTTACGTGACAGTTTCACACAATACCTGTCTGATTGACATTTTTGGCTCAAGGCAAATTGCAAAGTGATATCATGTGTTTTCTGTTTTGTATAAGTTCATCTAATGATGATTATATTATCATTAAACGTAAAAAAAATTGAAAAATATCACTTCTAACCAGATTAGCAGCTCTGTAAAGTGTCAGCATCATGCCTTTTTGCTGTCATTGTGCTCATATTTTAAATTGTATTATTTTGAACAATTAAAACAGTCTTTTGCACTAAATCTTATTCTTGATTTCTCCTCATCTAGGCTCTTTCTGTCAGCTAGATGGTAAGTATGTCTAAGTGACCATGAAAACTCAAGACGTTTAACACAGAACGTTTTGCACACTTTTTGAAACATTATTTCAGTTTTCACATGCTGTACTGTCTTCTCTCATCAGTCTGTGGCCAAACCTCCCTTAACACAAAGATTATTGGAGGAGAGAATGCAAATGCAGGGTCTTGGCCCTGGCAAGTATTGATCAAGTTCACCAGCTCTAAAGTTATTTATACCTGTGGTGGGAGTCTCATCAATAAAGACTGGGTTTTGGCTGGAGCTCAATCCTTCTAAAGTGATCCAAGCTAGAATAAAATTTAAGCATTAAATCAACATTTAGCGTATGGATTAAAACTGACCTCTATTTATAGCTTCAACAACATATCAGACATTACGATCTACTTGGGACTTCAGAACCTGAAAGGCCCAAACCTGCATAAGATTAACAGAACGGTGATTCAACTCATCAAACATCCTAACTATGATCCAAACAGTTTTGACAATGACATAGCACTGCTTCAGCTCTCCTCTTCTGTGAATTTCACCGATTATATTAAACCAGTCTGTCTGGCTGCTGCTGGGAGTGAATTTGGTGAAGGACTTTCAAGTTGGGTGACAGGATGGGGGTTCACCTCTGATAGTAAGCGAACATTGCTTCAAAATGGCACATTCAAGATTTAAAACAATGTCACAACAATAAGATGCATGATGTGTAATAAGCATTTTTATGTTTTACTGTAGATGAAACATTTCCTGACACATTACAGGAAGTCGAGGTTCCATTTGTGAGCAACCATAACTGTAGTATTTTCTATAATGGAACGATCAATATCACCGACAACATGCTGTGTGCTGGACTAATAAATGTTGGAGGAAAGGGCCCATGTTCGGTAAGATATATTAACAGTCAGACATTTCATTCATTCAATTAGACCCAGTTCATTTATTATGTTGTTCTAAACCAAAACTAAGACCTTTATATTGGGATTAAATAAAAAAATAAACACATCACCAATCTATAAGAAACGTATCTGGCATCATACCTTATCTGTTATTGATTTACCTGTGGGTGTAAATGTGAAATGTTTGTCATTGCAGGGTGATTCAGGAGGGCCACTGATCAGTAAGCAGCACTCCAGATGGATTCAGGCTGGAATTGTGAGTGCTGCAATAAGTTCTAGGTTCTGTGTGGACCCCATGTTTCCATTTGTGTTAACCAGAGTGTCTAAATATCAGGATTGGATCAATGCTGCTATAGTCACCAACCAGCCTGGATTTGTTAAATTCCCTGATTATAATTATTATACTCCAGATTATAGGCCTACCACAACAGATTGTCCCTATCCTTTATTTCCTGATATTTTCAGTGGAGGCTCATCCAGTCTTTACTTCCTTCCTTCACTTTCTCTTACATTCTCCATCATCTCTCTCATTGTCTGTCTGTTTTTATAAAGGTTGTTTGGGTCACTGTTATTTTTATAAGGTAAAATGTTTCTGATGTCTCATGAATATGTTAAAGGTGACATAGAATGGTTGAATGGAGTATTTATCCTTGTTCTGTGACAAAAAAAAATTAGTTTGGGTCTGTAATGCCTTAGAAGCTTCCTAAAAACCTCTCTCAGATAGCTCTATTAGGGTGGGGGATTTCAAACAAGTGGTTTTGCACCTATTTGGCTCCCCCTACTGACTTAACTTGCAATCTCATTACTGATTGGCTGACTTTGCTGCCATTTAAAAAAATGTAGCCAATTATTTTAAAGTGGAGGGGCAGTTAGATGCCTGTGATGTCATAAGCATCAGTTTTTCAGATTGGGCTGTTTTCTGGCTGACATTTCTAAAAGAGGAATTTCTATGAGACCAAGATGTTTAGCATGTTTAGCACTTTTTGTATGTTTGTGAATGTGGGTAGACTACCATTATTCAACAAAGACAAGGTAAAAATGGTTTTTCATTCTCTGTCCCCTTTAAGAGAGCAGTTTGATTGGTCATTTACTTTGCTTTTTGTCTTCTTTTAATATTTTATTTGAAAAGAAAAAATGCATAAACCTCTGATGTAGTTTTGCATTCTTTTGTATATTTTAAAGGGGATATTTCACAAGACTTTTTTCAAGATTATAGATTAATCTTTGGTCTCCCAGGGTAAGTTTTAGCTCAAAATATCATATAGATAATTTATTATAACGTGTTAAAATTGCCACTTTGTAGGTGTGAGGAAAATTGTGCCGTTTTGGGGTGTGTCCTTTAAAATGCAAATGAGCTGATCAATGCAATAAATGGCAGCAATGTGGTTGGATAGTGCAGATTAAGGGGTGATATTATCCCCTTCTGAAATCACTGGGGGAACCAAACTACAATTACCTATTTTTTCACATGCTTGCAGAGATTGATTTACCAAAACCAAGTTGATCTTTTTCACATTTTCTAGGTTGATAGAACCACTGGGGACCCAATTATAGCACTTAAACATGGAAAAAGTCTGAATCTTTATATCTAAACTCTTAGTAATAAAGTTGAAATATCTGTGTATCGCACAATGTGATTTAATGTGACATAAATTTGAGATTCAAAGCTTCTTGGGAATGAAATGCTTTCTATTCATCCTATTTTTGGAAAAGAACAGATCATTTGAAAGACTGGTGAACTTTCTTTATCAGGAAACAATGCATTTAATTTGTGATTTGACCTGCATATATAAGGGGATCTCAACATAATCATTCTGTACTGCAATGTGATTTGATATATTTCATTTTTTGATATACCAATCATTCACTGATGTAATCACTCATTTTAAAAAGAATAAATAATTGGTTATGGGAACGCTCATGCCAAAATATGCCATAACTGTTACTGTTGTTGTTGTTTTTTTTAGATTATTTATTACTTGGCGGGTATTAATAATAAGTAGATTTAGAGATCGAATATAGTTCCATTAATGATGCGGTAAAGCCGTTAAGGCACCAAGTTCCATTCCTTCCTTTCTAGAAAACTGCTTTAACAATCCTTATTCAGCACTTTTGAGATATGCTTAGATATACTGACATTTCAATGTATAAACAATTATACAATTATTTCTTTAAAACACCAAACAACTACACACTCTAACAGTTACACGCTAATACACAAAAACAGCCAGTGTTGGAAACACTGGTCTACAAAGTCCTGATTGTTAATTTGCTCCAGTTTCCAATATACAGCTTCAGGTCAAAATTGCATTAAAATGACTCATTTTGTGCGGTTATACTCCATAACTTTTCTGCAAAATGTGATATAGCAAAGCTCACCAATCACTAAATGTATATATTTATTAATACCAATAACGCTTAGGTTACTCACATAACCCCGGTTCCCTGAAATAACGGGAACGAAGCATTGCGTCAGTTGCTGATGCTATGGGTGAAACTCCTGTTTACTCCGCGATTGAAGCCTATTGGTTAACCTCTGTAGCAGAGGCGATTCTAGGGTTAGAGCTTTAGGGGTGCTGAGCACACAATGAGCTCCACTGCCACCACCCACCCTTTTTTCACCCAAAAACCAATAATATGTCTACTGTAAAATAACTAACATTTTAACATTCGGTCAACTAACTCCAAAAGAAGTCCTTTCAGGCATGAAAACCGGTTAGGGGTGAAAAAGATGAGAAGAATATTACCCCTCTAAGGGGATCTGGGGGCATGCCCCCCATAAGAAAATTTAAAAAATTACATATTTTAAAGCATCAATCTGATGAATTTTGAGATGGATTTTTTTCCAACTTTTTTATTTCTGATTAATAGCGAGCTAGCACTTTTTTGCCATTAATGCCATATTGAAGTCTCAGGACAAAAGGTGGGTTACAGCAGCAGTGCGGGTATGGTTTTATGTGAATATACAGTGTATTGTTTTAAGCATTTGCCAAAATGACAGATCTCCTAATTTATAACTTTTATGCCTACAACATATGGTAGATTTATTAATAGTTTGTTAATTTACATTAATTCTACATTACGTTAATTCTTTTAACAGTCCTTTTAATTGAACACCTTTACTAAATGTCTACTATATGTCTAAAACAAAACATTCGTGAATCCTGCAGGTTAAGGGTTAAAACGTTATCCTCTTCATATTAATCTACGTGTGACAAACTTAAAAAAAGTACTTATTGTCTAGTTTGATAGTCAGACACTATGGAGGGATTATTGGGTCAGATTGTAAACTAAAAGCCCAAAACTAAAAGTCTATCGAAAACTAAAAGTCGAAGTTGAAACTGAATTTTGTATTTAGGATTGGGCATTTGGTATTTAGGATTGGGCAATTGGTTATTTAGCTATTGAGGATTTAGGATTTCACGCTGCAGGCACGTGACTGTGTCATATGGTTTTTAAGTACCGCGAGAGCGTTTCGAGAGTAGCCGGATAGCTCAGCGGGTGCAGCTTCTCCAGAGCAGCTGCACGGAGTTGTGATGACGTAACAGCTTTACGTGATTGGTCGCCTCACAGATGACAACGATCACGTGCGTTTCAAGTTTAATCCAACCTTTAGTTCCACTAATAAACATTATAAATTCATGTTTTAAAACAGGAAAAAACACTTTAATATGCTTAAATATGTTATATTGTGTCGTGTAATAATATAAAAATGAAAATAACAAACTCTATTGGTATTTTAAAGCAACACTATGTAGTTTCCATGTAAAAATTACTTACAGCTCCCCCATGTGGTTGAAAAGTGCAACAGTGCCTGGTATCAGACACTCTTCTGCAGGCAGGGGGAGGGGTGGGGCTGTGTTTCCTACCCTCCACCGCCACTTTCAGAGTGTGCTTGTAGCAGCTAGGAGGCTGCTCAGGTTGCAGCAACAGTACAATTTGTCCAGTTAAAAGTTGTTCAATCACTGAAATAATTTTAGAGACATTATTTAAAGGTAAAAAAACTACATACTGTTGCTTTAATAATATAGGCTTGTTTCCCGTTATTTTTGGGTATACAGTATAGACCGTTTCAGCAGTAACAACATAAACAAGCGGCTAATGTGGTCTGCACGTAACTTCCGGTAAACTCCGCTAAGAATAAATAACAACAAAGTTCTTTAAACGTAGTTTATTTATATAACAAGCAAAAAAACAACACATAGATTACCTAGGAAACCAAAACATTTGTTATTTTCGACAAAGCATTTGTTCAAGTGATCAGTTTAGCAACTAGTCAGACCATTAAAAAAACGAAACCGGAAGTAAAGTTCGGATCCAGACATGTATAACGTGCGTCCGATGAAACCGTCCATAAGCAGCAATTAAAATATTCGATATAAAATGTTTCTGGTTGCAACTTTTTATTAAAAGGTTTGTTTTTATCAAATCCAGCATCTAATTCACTTCATTTGCGATTAAAAACAAGGAAACACGGCGCACACGTCACTACGGCAAGCAGCAGGTGTCCGGCTTGACTGCTCCGTCTTCAGTTCCTCCCTCGACTGCAAGCAGCAAACCTTGCCGATCGGTCTGCGCAGCGCCGAATGATCTCGAACACACCTAGTATATCGTGTACACAGGCTCGGGCACTGGTAAGGACTCTAGCTCACTTGACATTGGGACAATGTTCACTTATTTTTCTGTCACGTGGCTGCTTAAGCGCGCTGTGATCATTCACAGCTGTTACTTAACAACAACCGGCGAAACCAACATCTCTCTGACTTAATTTAAACAGTACATTGTGAAAAACGCTGTTATTATTCTCTTACATATCCGTGCATATAGGAATATAATTACATTTTAAATGTATTTTTTTACAATTTAAAAAAATACTATTATTTTAAATATTGAGTAGATTGTGGTTCCTTACTGTGTAGCGATGTGTGTTTATATTTCAAATTAAAACAAACGTTTGTCTTTAAAAAAGTTTTGTCACATTTCATAAAGTTTGAGTTGGATCATGTGATGTACGGTTGGCGAGCTTCAGAAAAGGTCAGGTGATTTCCGGTAAGGGAACATAGGGACCATCGATGCTCACTGGTTTTTGCGTTGCATTGTGGGAGTTTGTAGGGAACGAACGTTCCAGTGCACTGACTGGATGGATTTTGCAATTGGCCCTGTCCCAAATGGCGCACTTCATGTGGACTTTCGGTCTTGTGACCTTAAACTGCGCGTTCTCGCTTAGTCTACGAGTCCGTAGGGTGTCCCATCTGTCATTTTTACGCTTTGAAGTGTGCTCATCAGCGCCTCCTTTGCCCCCCTGATGCGGTCTTCAGCGAAGCCCGCACTGCAGCAGGCTTCGCGCTCTTTGCCAACCCAGAAGTCCTTGCGAAAGGGCAATCAGACCAATCAGACCAATCAGGCCAATCAGGCGACGGAAGGGAGGAGTTCACACTGACGGGCAACTTCTCTACCTATTTCCGGTGTGAGGCTCGAGTCTGTCCCAAAATACAACTCTGGTGCACCCACGTGGACTCGCATCAAGGGTCCCTAAAGTCTGGACTACGTGATGTCATCAAAGTGTGGACTCTGAGGAGGACCACAAGTCCGGAGTGTGCCATTTGGGACACGGCAAACGAGACAGCTTGGCCGACTCCCTGATCAGTGCCCTGACTACTGAACAAGGGAGCTGATTTGAGACACACGGACTGATTAAATTGCCAAAGATTCATTTTCATTATAAAGAAGATGGCAGATACACTACACCAAAATTGCCAACATGTAAACTTAATAATGCACAGCTAGGGCTAAACCATTATCCACGAGTTAACATGCTTGGAATGACGTTGATATTAGGAAAACTTTAGTAAAGTATCATAAGTAACGTTATACAGGATGATTAAAAACAATGTTTACTGTCAAAATTATATCAATAAATCAATACTTACTCAAAAGAAAGTCCCAGCAAAGAAAGTCTCGATTGACAGGTCTGCATCGTTTAACCGTTCAGAATCAGTAAAGGCGCGTCCGAGGATCCGACATGGGTCCGTTCAGGATCCGCTGTTTGATAGTAGAATTTACTGCGCTGATCCTCTGTGCGGCTCCAAAACGAATGTGACAGTCACGCGGGTTTGGCGACTTGAACGCGGATCCGCATAGGAGTCTCCTGCTGTGTGGGATACTTTTTTCTGTCAAGTAAAAGATGGTGTTAATTATGTTTGGCAAGTCACAAATGTACACAAGAGGGCGCTATAGCATCACAGTTTAATTTTTGTGCTTTTACATCTGAAACTAGACATGCATAGAATTTTTTTTAATGTGTTTGATAAATATTTAGAAGAAATGTTTTAATGCCATTCATTTAAAAAACATTTTTTAAAAACATTACTGATGTTTGATGTTCTGTGATTAAACGTATGTGACTTTGATGTTTTAAATGTGAAAAGTTTTTGTGGGGGAATAGGGGGGCAAGATCCAGAACAACAGGTCTAAAAAGATCCTGTGACATACCAATCGGAACAATAGCTATGAATGCTTCATCTAGAAGGAACTGTTTTCAAAAAGATTGGACAATCGATAGGAGAAACAGAAAGAGATCAAACAATTTCCAGGTAGTATGGACTGCTGGACAAATGACATACCCATACTATGAAATGTCTCACTACACATGACACTAGAAACAATAATAATTATTAAAATTGATACTAAATTATATTTAGTGCATTTGGAGACAGATTCATCTAAAATTAAATGAAAATAGTACAATGGTGGTTTAAGCCATGCGGTGTTTGGTCCATATTGCTGCAAAAACGTAAATTAATGAAATGTTTTTCTTTTTCTTCTGTCAAAAGATGTCTGTGTAAGGAAGAACAGTTGTGTTAGTAGTCAGTTTTTATGTATTGTGCATAAATAAATATTGTGCATAAGCTAAATATATTTTATGTTGTGTCTGTGGCAGCGCCTAAATATGATGCCTAAAAAATGATGACAAGTTATGTTGTCTTGGTAATGTCAAGTTTTCATAACAAAGACATATCAAACAATGTCATCTCTGCATTAAAAATGACATAATTGAGCGAATGTCACTTAATGATAGTTGTCATAAATGTGTATAAAATCTTCTTTATGTTCATGACACATGTCATGTCATGATTATGAACACCCTTCAAGTAAAGAGTTACCTAAAGGGTTAGTGCACTTATTTTCACCTGGGTTATAGTGTCTAATAAGTAAATAGACATTTACTGGACTTAGGGGTGGTTTCCCGGACCAGGATTAGCTTAATCCAGGACTAGGCCTTAGTATAATTAGGAAATATAACTAGTTTAACAAACATGCCTTACTAAAAACATTACCTGTGTGCATTTTGAGGTAAAACAAAGGGCACTGATGTATTTAAAGATATGTCAGTGCAAGTTGTTTTCAGTTTAGAGAGCTCTTAAAAGTGTTTAAGTCTAGGACTAGTCTAATTCCTGTCCGGGAAACTGCCCCTTAGAGTTCCAAATTTATTGTTGGCTTGTAAACTTGTTTTATTATATATCATATATCAAAGGTTTAGTGTCATGTTTCTCTTAGAGCCTAGCCTTTTAATTCCCATAATTTCTTTTGTGTTATCTCATGTTACGGAGGGTACTAACAGGTTAAGTGGACAGGTGACACTAAATCAATTGCTATTAAATTCTAAGACCCAAAGATTATTGTGCCTTTTCATTTCATTCACTGCTGGTCTCAAAAGGAACAAGGAGAGGTTGGTGGCAAAATACTTTTATAAAATGTCTGAGGCAATATAGAGTAGTCTACATACTACATCTTCAGAACATGAACATGAAGTTGAACACAGTTTTGTCTGTTACTCTAGCTGTACTTCTCAATCTAACAGGTACGTCAGCGCTTACTAAAACTTTCAAACAATGAAAGAACTGTGGTTTTTTTTCTTAAATAGTGTTTTAGTTTTATCTGCAAATTTCATTTATCTGTGAAGACTCAAGAGCAATAAATACTTAAGGTCTTGTGGATGATTTGTAAAAGTAAATAGCATGATATTGTTTTGAGAATAACAATTAGTTTGTGAACAGTCAACAGTTAAGTTTAGTTTTCATAGCTTGATTGTTAAATGGTTAAAATTCTAGTGTGGAAATCTAAACAACCATGAAGGTTTAGAGACAAGCTAAAATAAAAAATAAAAAAATCTCGAGATTAAAGTCATTACAATGCAATATTTATCTATAGTTGTTCGAGAGAAAAAAATTACAAGAATAAAGTTGTAATATTTAGAGAATAACATATACATACCTGCCAATATTTATTCCCATATTTTACTTATTTTTACTATTTTCTTAAAAAAGTAGTAGGCTAGTTAAATCTTGCATTATAATAACTTTAATCTTAATGATGTTTTTATTTTAGGTTTAAACCTCTGTGGTAATAAACTGACCATAAATGAACTATCAAAGTATAACTACCAAGTACAAAAGTACAGGGCCGGCCCTGGCCAATTTGCTGCCCTAGGCAAGATTTCACCTGGTGCCCTTTAGAATCACAGAATCACAATTGTGTTCCAATCATTTTGTTCATAAACTTACACAGAAACAAACTGCACAGCTTTGTCTTTTTTTTTTTTTGAAAATATTTTGGAAACACACACAAACACACAATGCCCTGTCACTCAGGCATTTGATCTTGATATTGTTAAAATCTTGTCTTTTTTACATGTTTTAACACTGTACATTTAACTTAAAATATTTAATTTTGTACAAGAAAACAGCTGTTATTAATGAATTATTAGTAGCATGTTGTAATGTCTCGGGAGATTGTGTCATTGTTAAATAGCTTCGTGGCTATACTGCACTGAAGCGGAAGTTTAAAATATAAACCCAGAATTCAGCGAACGTCAAGAACAAGAAAACAGAAACAACAATCAGACCGAGACCCGGGATTTACATAACGTTATCGCGGACCGTGTTTAAATTTCAATGTTTCTGGACAGAAATACCACTATATATACCATTATATATATATATATATATATATATATATATATATATATATATATATATATATATACATCAATGATGTTTAGTCTCATTGTGCTCACTTCTTTTTTTCCTCATTTAGGCTCTTTCTGTCAGCTAGATGGTAAGTAACTCTAAATGATATTTCACACAAAAATGTTTTCAGCAGTTTATAGCTTTTGAATTTTCACATTTTTTTCTCTCTCATCAGTGTGTGGCCAAGCACCTCTTAACACAAAATTTATTGGAGAGAAGGATGCGAATGCAGGGTCTTGGCCCTGGCAAGTAAGCATTAACGAAATCAGCTATCAAAACCATTTCTGTGGTGGGAGTCTCATCAATAAAGACTGGGTTTTGTCTGCAGCTCACTGTTTCCAAAGGTATGAAATGGTCCAAGCTTAATTTAAATGTCAAATCAACGTACATACAGCATATGGATTGAACTGACCTCTATTTATAGCATCGGCATGCCAGACATTGTGATCTACTTGGGACGTCAGAACCAGCAAGGCCCAAACCCGCTTGAGATAAACAGAACAGTGATTCAACTCATCATTCATCCTAACTATGACCCAGATACTCAAGACAATGACATTGCACTGCTTCAGCTCTCATCTTCTGTGAATTTCACCGATTATATTAAACCAGTCTGTCTGGCTGCTGCTGGGAGTGAATTTGATGAAGGACTTTCAAATTGGGTGACAGGATGGGGGGCCTCTCTAGGTAAGTAAACATGTTTCAAATGATACTACTGTACATATCCAAGGTAAAACTTTCACAACGATTGAAAAATGGAATGTAAATGTAATGTTGAATGACATTTCTTGGTATGTTACAGAAAAAATATTTCCTGACATGTTTCAGCAAGCAGAGATTCCAATTGTGAGCAACAATGACTGCAATATTGGCTATAATGGTATTGTGACAGATAACATGCTGTGTGCTGGACTGTTGAATGATGAAGGAGAAAGCCCATGTCAGGTAAGATATCCATCATTCATTTTACAAGAATTTCACAGTATAGTCCATTTCTCATAGCCTCCTGAAACAACCTCGGGTTTGTCATGTTGCTCTAAACCTAGGCCTGTCAAAAATCACTCACAAGAACACTGCTAAGAATTGACTTAAAGTAATACCACAGCCAAATATCAAAATGACCTTATGATTTACTCAACCTCGAGCAATCCGAGATACTTATGTCTATTATCTTTTTAGACGAACACCTTTGGAGTTATTTTAGTAAATGTTCTTGCTTTTCCAAGCTAATAATCGGAGGAAACAATGATCAGGAAACAACTTCTGACTTTACAGTTTTTTACAGACACTAGGACACATTTCTCAATACTTAGGTCACTTTTGCAAAACTCTTCATACAGTTCTCCTAACCAACTTTCAGCTTAGCAAATCACGCATTTCATTTCACATTCAAAATGCACAACAACTACCAAAACAGTTTATTCAGGTCTCAAATCAACTCATTCTTCCAAAACACTAGCAAAGGTTGACAGCCGATAAACAAATTTTTTCACCCACAAAACAATGACTTAAAAACACTAACAACATGTAGCATTATACAATGTTTTCTTGTGTAAAACAAGGATACATCCCTGTTTATAATTCAATGCAATATATGTTACTGGAATGAAACATGATGCAGAATTCGTCAATATTTTATGTTGTTTCTTTTTTTTATTACAAAATTACAAGAATTTGTATACACACCTTCCACTACAATACAGATACAATACTAATGTTTTATAGCATTTAATTTTAACATTTAAAATATATTTCATTAAAATATTATTGTAGAAATGTAGCAAATTGTTGTCTTATTTCGTTTTGTATTATGTTATTGTTTTGAACATAAGTTTCACAGTTTTGAAAACAGTATGTAAGCATGTGCAAATTGTCCTGTATGTATAAAAAGTTTTGGCAGTTGTTGTGTCTAGTGAGAAAAGAATTTATGAAATTTGCGAGATGTAGTTATTGAATGCATTTTGTGCCAAAGCAATGATAATTGATCCTCAGTTTAGCCCACATAGACTTCTGTTGTGCTCACCGTGTGAAGTGTTTTGCAAAAGTGACCTAAGTATTGAGAAATGTGTCCTAGCGTCTGTAAAAAACTGTAAAGCCTAAAAAGTCCATCCATCCTTCACAGAAGTAATCCACATGGCTCCAAATTGTTTTAAAAAAGGTCTTTTGTGGGTAATTGATGCGATTTTGTAAGAAAAATATCCATATTTTCAACTTTATAAACTAGTTTGAGGTAACAATGCCATCTTAGATTCATGGAAGAATTTAACTTAAACCTTAAATTAATCTTTACTTAAACAATGAAGTAAACATCACTTAATATTTTGTGTCTTGAAGCCAAAGCTTAAAAAAGTTTAGATGATTTAACTTTTAAGCGTACAAAATCCATTAAACTAAAACATTCAAGTAAAATGAACTTAAAATAATTAGTTCATGTTGTGAGGAATACCCATAATCCTTTGCACCTGAATATTTTGATTATTTTCTGCTTTTTCACAGAATAAAAACTGATAAGAACTTTTATTACTTAAATATGTGTTAATAAAATGTCATATAGGTTCAAGCTCTTATATTATTGATGTTGTTTTGTTGTAAATGATACTTTTTTGAAGTCACCGTTCAGGTGATCAGTGTTTCCGTACATGAACCCTGTTGAACATTCGATTGTATTTCTCTCCACAGTACTGACAATGTATGTCAAAAACGCAGTTTTGTGTGTGTTTCTGTGGAGAATCACATTTATTCAATGATTAAAGTCGGTCATTAATATTGTGTTATAATACCATTTATAACACATTTATAAGTAATATAAAGTGGTAAAAACTATAGTTATATGCAACGGGTTTCCTCGCAAATTTCGAATAATGTCAACTAATCCGGGTTAAGAGTGCAGGAATATTAAACGAAATTAAAACATTAAGTCTGTTCAACTTAAAATTGTTGTTAGAACAACTTGTTTCAGTAAACTTCATTAAAAATTGTTAAGTAATCATTACTTACATTTTTAGGGCAACGAGTTACCTTCATTTTTTTTAAGTAAACTCAACTTATTCGGCCTTAGTGTGTTGATAAAAACGGGCCTAGAGCTAAGATTTTAATCACAATTTTAAACTTAATACTGAATTGGGACTTTTTTTACAAGCACTGCATCACCAACCTTTAAAGCAACACTATGTAGTTTCCATGTAAAAATGACTTACAGCTCCCCCATGTGGTTGAAAAGCGCAACAGTGCCTGGTATCAGACACTCTTCTGCAGGCAGGGGGAGGGGCGGGGCTGTGTGCTCTACCCTCCACCGCCACTTTCAGAGTGTGCTTGTAGCAGCTAGGAGGCTGCTCAGGTTGCAGCAACAGTACAATTTGTCCAGTTAAAAGTTGTTCTATCACTGAAATAATTTTAGAGACATTATTTAAAGGTAAAAAAACTACATAGTGTTGCTTTAATATGCATTCCCCATCTATATTTCAATCTCTGTAACAGTTGTTAATAGTTTATTGTAGAGGTGTATATGTGATGTGTTTGTCATTGCAGTATGATGCTGGAGGGCCACTGGTCAGTAAGCAGGGCTCCGGATGGATTCAGTCCGGAATTGTGAGTTTTAATCAAGGCTGTTTGGAACTCACATTCCCTAGTGTGTTCACCAGAGTCTCTCAGTATCAGGACTGGATCAACATTTACACAGTCAACAACCAGCCTGGATTTGTTACATTCCCTGATGATTACGATTATGCTCTAGATCCCATTTCTAATATAACTAGTATTTTCAGTGGAAGCTCAACCAGCCTTTACTTACCACTTAACCACACATTCTCTATTGCCACTTTCATCTTTTGTTTCCTTATTCAAATGTTGTCTGAGTCATCATAATATTTGGTTATGGTTATTTGAGAAACATAAAGCACAGATAAATGGGTAATGCTGGTGATTGTTCTTGTATTTGTCCTTTCTTTGTATTTGTTTCTTTCGGTTTCCTCATATTCGTCCTTTAAAAAAAAACTTTATACTCAAAATGAAACTTAACATTTTGGGCTTACCATATTGGTTACAGAGACAAACACCAGCCAACAGTTCAAACGAATGTTGATACACAAAACTTCTGGAGGTGTGTAGATCCAAAAAAAATCAAAAGATCATCTGTCCATGTGAAAAACAATATGCAAGACTAATAGACAAATCAAGGCACGTATTATTGAACATATAAGTGCAATTAAAAGACCAGAACTCTCCTGTTGCTCGCACTTCAATGAAATGTCCAATACAATATCAGATTTAAACTTTGTAGTTATTGAGCACATAACAAAATCACATAGAGGTGGTAATATAGAGTGGAGACTTTTCAGAGTGATGGATCTTTGATCTTAGATATATATCCTCTAGGTATGAATGGTTTCAGCAGTAAAAATTAGTGATGCACCGATGTGAAAATTTTGGCCGATACCGATAAGACTCCTGTCTGTTATGCCCGATACCGGTATTTGCAGATGCCGATATTGCTGTATAGAAAACACATTTTTATGATAATCAAATAAAGAGCTATTTTCCAAAACACTTTTTTTTTACTTTTGTAATTTATTTCCAGAAATGACTGATTGGGCACCTTTATCCATGTGCAAAATGTCATCAATTAGCTGATTTCCCATATTCTTTGTAAGCTTCGGGATGCTTCTTTTTTAGGGGGGTGATCAAATTGGTTGTGTTGAACAATTTGGCCCGAACTCCCCCTCGCATCCCCCAGTCCTCACTCTCATTGCATACAGCACAGCATAGCAAGGATCTTCTTCAGACACTTTGAAGAACGACCAGGCAGACAACAGAGCCTGCTTCAGCACACGTGTAACTTATGCGCTTGTGCAAAAACAAACATCCTCACCCCCACACTCACATCTCCTACACACACGTCAAATACACAGGAATGATTACTATTTTGACATCGGAACGATGCCAACGTGTCCAAAAAAATGACTATATCGGCAGGCGATATATCGTGCACCACTAGTAAAAATAATGAGAAATGTTTGTAACCAAACGGTTCGTGGACCCTATTCACTCCCATAGTAGGAAAAAAGAATACTATGCAAGTAAATGGGGTCCACGAATGGTTTGGTAACATTCATTTCTCAAAATATCTTCCTTTGTGTTCATCAGAACAAAGAAATTTATACGGGTTTGTAACAACATGAGGATGAGTAAATGATAGAATTTTTATTTTTGGGTGAACTATCTCTTTAAGTTAAATACTAAGACTTTCTTAAGAAATACTTAAGAATCAAAAAAATCAAAGTACTGGTGTTATCATTCAACATAAACATAACAAATAATCAGTTTTAAGCAAACTCATTCTTATATTCTGTAAAACCAGCAGCAGACATCATTCAAGAAAAAACATGAATCAGACGGACATGTTGCATCTGGCAAAAAGTATCATATTACCCCACCATTTGGTAAGGCACACCTCTAATGATAACATGAGAATTGAGAGTGGACACTTCCATGGTAATCCTAAATGTAAATTTCAAGTTGTCAACGCTGTTGGCTAAAATAAACTTTATATATACATTATATACTAGTCAACATTCGAAGTGGATCAAAAAACATTCATCAAAGTTGTCCTAAGACAAGAACGGGTATTGTGTGTTGGTTTTAAGACAACTTTTAGAAAAGGTTTTGATCCACTTCGAATGTTGACTAGTGTATTATAAAGCAATGTACTGTAACAAAGTACACATACTGTACACTACTGCCATCATGGTTTCTAACATTGTGATCTACTGTGAGGATAAAAGACCAGAGAAAGAGAAAAAGACAATGTAAAAAGTATACTTTATTTAATCTTCAACACTCTTTCTGCACATTTGGGACACTTAAATATCTTGAATTTTAAAGTACAAATGAACATTTATAAAACACAATTTGAGAACAAACTCTGTGGAATGAAATCCAAACACACCCTACAATAACAAAGGATGCACGCTTCAGTCTTACAGGTCATCAATGAATATTTCTGTACAGTTTGTTATGAACTGGGAAGCAGGTGAACGTAATGATTGTATAATGCTGTACACACAAACTTTAGTTCAAAGGCACTTAATCACTCTCTCCATCATCACTGATGATTCCCTGCAGGTTGCTCCAGGCTGTTGCTTTCTTGCGCCCCCTGTTTGTGTGGTTGTCCTCACTGTCTGAGCCAGAGTCCACAATACGCTTATAGACAGGAGAGGGAGGAGAGACATTCGAAGATGTGGGCCACACCCCTGATGCTGCTCTTCTTTTGGGACGTCCTGACAAACAAAGTATAAAAGTAGTGGAGTCAAGCGTCAAGTAATGTAAAATGAAGCGACCCCAGAGCGTGTGTTTTTTGATATGCAGATAACAAGCATGAAAATGGTCACATATTCTCCATAGGACTTTTTCCTTCTAATAAAATTAGTTTTTTTTTTTTCTAGGAGTTTTTTCAACCCCTATATATACATTAATTTTACATTACATTAATAAAAGCAGAAAAAAACAAATATATATATATATATATATATATATATATATATATATATATATATTTATTTATTTGTTTTTTCCTGCTTTTATTAATGTAAAGCTGCTTTGAAACAAATAAACAATTGTGAAAAGCGCTATATAAATAAAATTAAGTCGAATTGACATATTGCCGGTATAACCGCATTTTACATTTTGGATAATTTTTTAAAGTCATTTAATTGACCTGAATGAAATGTATCAGAAGATCTCACAATAGGTACAGTTACCCTGAGTGGTGATGATGTTGCTGACGTCTAACTCGGCCACCTCTTGTGCTTCTTCTCTCTTCAGTCGAGCCTTCTTACATTTCCCTATAGTCGGCTGTCCTGCAACAGATATATTGTGTTTAGCTCCCACAGGATCCATCACACAACACAACATCAGTCCCACACAGTGTACAAAAATAACATGTGAATTCAGTGGCGGCTTGTGACTGCTCTTCCGTGGGGCACAAATTCAAAGTATGTGTTCGGAGTGTCATGTGTGTTGCTTGTGTTTTCAAAACGTGTGTTTGTTGCGTCATGTGAACCATGTGCATCACGTGTTTTGTCAAAACAAGTGACTGCTACACACGCGTCAAACCCGTTTACGATAAAAGAGATGCTCACGTTCACAAAATACACGCTAGACACTCCCTTAACAGTGAACTCTGATTATGCATGAGATTATGCGAGTATCTAGCAAGTGCGACCGTCTCTTTTATCATAAATCCTTTAGACGCATCTGCAGCAGAGTTATTTTGACAAGACACGTGATGCACATACAGTAGAATCACTCGACGAGCAGAACAAATATTTTAAAAATAACGAACGACACACATGATGGGCTACATACATGTTGTGACGAACTTTGCATTGTGCGCCCTCAAAAAAAAAAAAGAAGTCACCGGCCACCACTGTATGAATTGTTATTAAATGCTTTTTACATTAGTAAAGATGCACTTGCTCAACCTGACAATAAATATTACACAGCTTAAAACTAAACTACTGAACTGTAAGTGCGAAAAGCAAAGACACTGCTTGTAGACTTCTCTAAACAGCAAGGGGGTAAACGCGTGATCTCTGTCAGAATGTTGTGGTTGGCCCAATGCATGCTTTTATGTCAGCGCAGTCTGACCTTGTATGTGCTTATATCATTAATCTTAATCTCTGTTGACACATAGCATCATGCTGGTAATTGACCGGTAACTTCTTATACAGAAAAACTGCCATGACCGGTTTATATTTGAAAAGGTTTTGTTTACACAGGACTGTTTACGTTAATTTACAAGATGCAATTGTATGAGTGAAAGCAGCTAATAAATCGCCATGCCACCAGTGCATGCCATTTCACACAAAAAGAGACACACTAACCTTCCACACCAAGCTCTTCCAGCTCTTTCTTCAGCACTGCCACTTTGGCCTTTATCGATCGACAGTCGCCTAAAAGCTTCTTGTAGTTTCGTCTCACACCACAGAGGGAGATGTATCGCTTCAGCCGGGCCACTGACTTATTCTCCTCGTCCTGATCATTAAGAGTTATTATAATCAGTTAGCACAATCATGACATTGTTTAGCAAATGTCAACAGTGGGATTGTGAGTTAAATTTGTATATGTAACGTATATGAGTGTTTTTTTAGGGCAGGTGTGGGGGTATTCCAGAAAGCTAAGGGTAAGCAAGTTGATAAGCTTTCGAGGTACGCAAGTAACCATAGCAAGTGACTTTCTTAAGATAACAATCTTCCAGGGTGAGTTCATTTAAATCAGTGACAAAGCTTCGGAGAATGTCAGTGCACGTGTGCACTTGCGATGAGCATGCAAGCAGGTGTGAAAGCACATATTTTGCGTAATAATATAATGTTAAAGCATTTATTTTATTATATTTGGGGGTGGTTTCCCAGACAGAAATTAGGTTAAGCCAGGACTAGGCCTCGGTTTAATTAGGAAATATAACTAGTTTTAACAAACATGCCTTACTAAAAACATTACTTGTGTGCATTTTGAGGCAAAACAAACAGCACTGATGTAATTTAAATTAATTTTAGTCTAGGACTAGTCTAATCCCTGTCCGGGAAACCACCCTTACAGTCGCAAATTGATGTTTTCTACTTTTTAAAGCTCCACTGTGTAGGATCTACTCCCATCTAGCGGTGAAATTCTATATGGCAACCAACTGAATATTACTTTCTGAAAGCGCGAAAGGCAGAGCTTGAATTTCAGGAATGTCCTTCGTCGGCAAATGACTTTCAAAAATGGAGGCACAACATGGATTCAGTCGAGCGACTCAGCCATATGCATTCTAAATAGCAGATTCTACACTTACGAGAATACTTTGATTAGTTGGTGGAAGTAGTTACACATGAATGAGCACATACTTTTGACAGAACACATGGGTTTTTGCTAAGAATTAACCCCAAAAAACTACACAGTGGAGCTTTAAAGATTACAATTACATCAGTTAATAAGGGATAATGGGTCTTGTATCACACTGCCTATACATTATCCTGCTTATTACACTGCTATTTAACTCATAAGTAAGGTAAGGAACATAAATATTAATTTAATTATTTGATTCGCACATTTTAAACTAATGCAGACCTTTCGCGAAGAAAACACGTTTACTTTACGGTTTTAAAATAAGACAAAATGTTTAAATGTCACATTATTTGGTTTAATAATTTGTAAATATAATATCATATATTTTTATTAAAGCAACACTATGTAGTTTCCATGTAAAAATGACTTACAGCTCCCCCATGTGGTTGAAAAGCGCAACAGTGCCTGGTATCAGACACTCTTCTGCAGGCAGGGGGAGGGGCGCCACTTTCAGAGTGTGCTTGTAGCAGCTAGGAGGCTGCTCTGGTTGCAGCAACAGTACAATTTGTCCAGTTAAAAGTTGTTCTATCACTGAAATAATTTTAGAGACATTATTTAAAGGTAAAAAAAACTACATAGTGTTGCTTTAAACTTTGTGTAATATTAAACTGTACCTGTCAAAATGATTTTCAGCATCCGGGTTACCGTCTGTTATTAGCTTTGAGCGGTTGTTATCTGGGAATAACAAACCTGCAAATGTCGCAACTGGCCAATCAGAATCAAGCATTCCAACGAGCCATGTAATGTTAACAATAAAGTACAATTTCATATCAATTATGTTAATTCATAAATAAACTCATTACTCTCACCAATTAGATAATATGAGTATCAGTTTATAATAAACGTGAAAGCAAACCATCACAGGTCTATGATGCAAATATACAACCCCAAATCAGAAAAAGTTGGGACACAGTAGAAATTGTGAGTAAAAAAGGAATGGAATAATTTACTTATCTCATAAACTTAAATTTTATTTACAATAGAATATAAATAACATATCAAATGTTGAAAGTGGGACATTTGAAATGTCATGCCAAATATTGGCTCATTTTGGATTTCATGAGAGCTACACATTCCAAAAAAGTTGGGACAGGTAGCAAGAAGAGGCCAGAAAATGTAAATGTACATATAAGGAACAGCTTAATTACTAATTTGCAACTTATTAGGTCAATTGGCAACATGATTGGGTATAAAAAAGCCTGTCAGAGTGGCAGTGTCTCGCAGAAGTCAAGATGGGCAGAGAATCCCCAATTCCCCCAATGCTGCAGCGAAAAATAGTTTTCTGAGTTTCTCAGAGAAAAATTGCAAAGAGTTTGAAGGTATCATCATCTAGAGTGCATAATATCATCCAAAGATTCAGAGAATCTGGAACAATCTCTGTGTGTAAGGGTCAAGACCGGAAAACCATACCGGATGCCCGTGATCTTCGGGCTCTTAGACGGCACTGCATTACATACAGGAATGCTTCTGTAATGGAAATCACATCATGGGCTCAGGAATACTTCCAGAAAACATTGACAGTGAACACAATCCACCGTGTCATTCGCTGTTGCCGGCTAAAACTCTATAGGTCAAACAAGAAGCCATATCTAAACTTGACCCAGAAGCGCAGGCGTTTTCCCTGGGCAAGGCTCATTTAAAATGGATTGTGGCAAAGTGAAAAACTGCTCTGTGGTGAGACGAATCGAAATTTGAAGTTCTTTTTGGAAAACTGGGACGCCATTTCATTCGGACTAAAGAGGACAAGGACATCCCAAGTTGTTATTAGCGTGCATTTCAGAAACCTGCATCTCTGATGGTTTGGGGTTGCATGAGTGCGTGTGGCATGGGCAGCTTACACATCTGGAAAGGCAACATCAATGCTGAAAGGTTTATCCAAGTTCTAGAACAACATATGCTCCCATTCAGACGTCTCTTTCAGTGAAGACCTTGCAACATGACAATACCAGACCAAATACTGAATCAATTACAATGTCAAGACTGCGTAGAAGAAGGATCTGAGTACTGAAATGACCCGCCTGCAGTCCAGATCTGTCACCCACAGAAAACATTTGGTGCATCATAAAGAGGAAGATGCGACAAAAAAGATCTAAGACAGTTGAGCAACTAGAAGCCTGTTTTAGACAAGAATGGGACAACATTTCTATTCCTAAACATTAATCCTCCAGCTGTTCCTTATATGTACATTTATCTTTTCTGGCCTCTTACCTGTCCCAACTTTTTTGGAATGTGTAGCTCTCATGAAATCCAAAATGAGCCAATATTTGGCATGACATTTCAAAATGTCTCACTTTCTACATTTGATGTTATCTATAGTCTATTGTGAATAAAATATAAGTTTATGAGATTTGTAAATTATTCCATTCCTTTTTTACTCACAATTTCTACAGTGTCCCAACTTTTTCTGATTTGGGGTTGTATTTCCATTATTGTGCCAGAAGTTAAAACATATTATGTTACCGAACACATGACAAGGCATTTTCTATTATAAGGTACATAATGAAATGCATAATAAAAATTTGTTGTTGTAATTTTTATTTCTTAAAACATACACTTCTGATGCTCCTCCACATTGGATCTGTAGCTATAGTCTTTTTTAAATCACTTTATTTTTGGTCTTTAAAAATGGGCCTTTTGCAGCTCATTCCCTGAGCCATAATTTTTGAGCCAAAAGAAAATGGAGATATTTAGCTATAATAAATGACACAAAACGACATATTCAAGTTCATGTTACTATGGGCACTAATTTAACATTTTAATTCTTCACTACTGTCCTAATCGTCTAATGCAAATAATCAATCTATCAATCAATCTAATAATCAAATTAGTGTAGTGTCCTGAACAGCACTACACAAAATTATTTAAAATTATGACAACTTTAAACAGGCTTTACAATTAAAAGATGATCAATTACTATGACTCTATCAGCAAATTATGCAAATGAAGGTGATACAGTGTCCTTCAATGCAGTCAATTTTACAAACCCCAAAATTAAACAGGGTCACCCAAAGAGTGTTAACATTTTTAGGAAAAGATACATACAGAAATACATACAATATATAATGCATATTATGTATACACAATACAATCACACCTACAAAACTATAATAAGCATTATGACAAATCTACACTTTATGTGACACAAAAGATATCCATAATGAGTACATATTAAAATATTTCAAATGTAAAATCTACCATTATATTTATACAGGCTAAAAAAATGTCCAATGCCGACAAAACATTCATTCATTTGGTCCGTTTTTTAATCACGCACTTCTAAGTCGATCCTAAAATGTTTATTTTGCGCGAAATCACTGGTTTATAATGTTCTTTCTCATTTAAAAAAATTAAGTTCCCTGCCATTTTAATGACTCGTGAAATCAGAGATCCATTGACAATCAGGAGTGCGCATTAACTCTGGGTTACTTTCAATGGGTTTGTTAAACTAACTTTTAAACTGTATTCTGGAAACTACATAGCCCAGGTAAGCAAGGTTTGTGTTTCAAGGTTAATCTGATGGTAAGTTAACCCTTGTTTCTGGAATACCCACCCCGTTCAACAACATAGACAGCTCTCATCACCTACTGTCAAGATATAAAGCTGCCTTCTGGTTTATAAAATCTCAAAAAATAAAATAAAAAAATCAGAAATTGAAAAGCTATGTGTGTGTTCATGTATTGTGAGATCTTGCCTTTCCTCTCGCTGTGCCCTCTTTCTCCTCACTGCGTTTCTTCTTCGTCGCACTCTTCTGTTTTTCCTCCTTCTTGTCCTTCTGCTGTTCTTCCTCATCCTCCAGTGAGGGAAGAGAGGAAGAGTCAGAGTCTTCCTCTACCTCCTCCTGCTTTACTTCTTCCTTCTTTGTCTTTTCTGTAAAGTAAAAGATGGAGTTAAGTATGTATGGCAAGTCAGAAATGTACACAAGAGGGCGCTATAGCACCACAGTCTGAGACTGGCATGCATACGGTACCATTGTTCTCCTTCTCTCTAAAAGATGAATTAGCAGCATCTTCTCCTTCACTCTCTCCAGTTCTTTCGCTCCCGGAGTCGCTGCTCTTCTTGGTTTTAGTTGTCTCATTTCTTTCTTCCTCCTCGCTGTCAGAGCTGCTTCCAAAAACTTGTCTTTCCACTTCCCTCACGGCATCTGTCTCTACGGACTTCTTTCTGGTGCGGTTTCTTTTCTTCTGCATTTTCTCTTTGCTCAGTCTTCTTTCATCTTCAGAATGATCACTTTCAGACTTAATGCTGTTATTTTTTATTAGTCTGCTACAAGCTTTTTCCTCACCAGCTGAATCATTCTTTTTTATTTTTTCTCCTTTCACCGTTATTTTTAGCTTTTCGTCATCTTTATCCGAATCCTTCAATTCTTCCTCCTCCTCGCTTTCTAGCATTTTCCCTCGTTTCTTTTGAGGCTTTTTCATCTTACTGTCATCTTTCTTTGACCGCACCTCTCGCCCTTTGGTTTGCTTGCCGTCTTTCATGTTCTGTTTTTGCTGCTTGACTTTTTTCCCAGCATTCTCCTTTTCCTCCTCGCTGTCTTCATCTGTGTTTTTGTCACTAAAAGATTCTTCATCTTTCTGGTCTCCTTCGTTTATAGCCTTTACTATTCCAGAGTCAGGGGAATCTGGAGAAGAAAACATTTAAGGTTACTCACAAATTGCTTTTAATGAAGACCGTTGATGAACACTCACTCTACAACTTGAATCCAACTTTAACAAACAACATTTTTCTTGGCAATGAAAGTTCCTCAAATGTTGCATGGTCACCTGGAGAAGACTCCTCATGCCGTGATCTCTTTGTCCTTTCCATCATTTCTTTCTTTAAGCCTTCGTCCCCATCATCGCCATCATCACTCACCCTTTTTCTTTTTCTCTCCACAAATTTAACAAGAGGTTCGTCATCGCTGCTGTCCTGGAACAGAAAAAGGTTTAATTGACCCCACCCAACCAATCAAAAAGCTATTTCTCTTCGCCAAAGTACCAGGTAATGTTTTGCCTCCAAGTCCGTAGTACTGTGTGATTTGAAGGTACCAAAACATAATTTCACAAAAATTCTCGATATTGTCATTGCACAGGTACAGTAAGATTAGTTTTGTTCCCCACTCATAACAGACATGTAAGGCAACAGTTTCCCCCAACATCCAAAATAAATGTAAAAAAAAAAGTAAAAATACAATTTACAATCAAGTAATTAAAAGTTCTTTGTGTAAATTGTAGAAAGATCTCTTGACAGAAATGCAATATAATATACATAAGTATATTATCAGTGGTGTATAAAGACCTTACATAATGAGCTGTATTGTTTTTATTACTTTAGAATGAGCCGTTTCTCCATACACCGCGGGCTCATCACATGGAAGTCGCGGTCATGTTTCTACAGTAGCCCTAAATGCACAAACTGCTCTGAGCGCATTTAGTCACTTCGTTGTCTCATATGACGACATGTTTGTTCTGTGACGGCTACCATATGCGTTTTATAATTGACGGGGAAAGGTTGGTTGCAATTCACAATCTCACCACTAGATGCCACTAAAATTTACACACACCACCTTTGATTTAAAGGCGGGGTGCATGATTTTTGAAAAACACTTTGGAAAAGGAAGTCGGGACGAGTACCAAAACACACTTTTTGCCAATTAGCAGTAAGGGGCGTGTCTACTAACCAACATCATTGCCTGGGTTGCGTATGTGTGGGGCGGGTCTAACAAAAGAAGGTCCAGATTCTATGGGGTTAGGGGTGTGTTTGTTTAGGTGATTTCAAATGTCAACATTGGCTTTCAGAGATCATGCACCCCCCCATTAAGTGTGTTGCATATATTTTAAGAACTGAAGGCTTTTTCTGATCTTTGGAACCAAAAAGCATACTTTTGAGGTGTTTTTTTTTTCTGGGTGTGGGTGGATTGTGACCACTTCAAGCTTTGCAAAGGTGTTTGAAAAATCACTTTTAAAAGGAAAATTTTTATTTTCTACTTGAGTACATTTTTAAGTATTTTATCAGTGTTTTTCTTCGGAAGCATCATCATGTTTTCTTTCAAAGCATAATATGATATCATACCTTTAAATCCACTACATTTCATAAATACAAGTTTTGTTTTATATTTAAAGGGATAGTCATTATGAGGTGACTCACCCTCATGTCGTTCCAAACTCATAAGACCTCCGTTCATCTTCAGAACACAGTTTAAGATGTTTTACATTTAGTCCGAGGGCAGCCAATCTTATTACAGCTATTTCATATACTACGGCTTTTGATCAGTAAGTCCTTATCGATCTAAAATCACTGTTAGTTTGAGTCGTTTATCAAATGCATTTGAAAAAGCAAAACTCGTTAAACATAATTATTAAACATATTCTTTATTATCATGAAAATACCTGAAAAGGTTTGAAGAACAGCAATATAAATATGTCCTTCAGCCATTTTGTGGAGCTGCGTGTCATCACAGCTGCGCGTGTGTATTGTTCTTCGTCTACAGCGCATTTTGAGTTTCTGCACGAGAGCGCCCCCTGGCTTTTGGATGTAGCGGCATTTCACCGTTATTCATTGAGAAACATAGCAAGCATTATCGGCCGATCAATCGTAGCATCCCTACCAGAAAGGTAATAAAAACATCATCAAAGTAGTCCATGTGACATCAGTGGCTCAGTTAGAATGCGTTGAAGCATCGAAAATACATTTTGGTTCAAAAATAACAAAAATTACGACTTCATTCAGCATTGTCTTCTCTTCCGCGTCTGTTGTGAAGTGCATGCACAAGGCTGCAGTGACGCGGCTGACGTACAACGCGACTGACGTATCTGGTGCACCCCAGAGGGGGTTTTTTTGTGCGCCCGGGGTTCGTTTACAGTCTGAGGGAGAAGTACCCTGTAAGTTTGAAAAAAAAAATTTTGCAAACATGTCTGAGCATAACACATCATCCGTGTCACTGCAGTCACGTCATTTTAGTCTCGCGCATGCACTTCACAACAGAGAAGAGAAGACAAATCTGAAAAAAGTCCAACTTTTTTTTATTCCTGGACCAAAATGTATTCTCGATGCCTCAACACATTCCAACCGACCCACCGATGTCACATGGACTACTTTGATGATGTTTTTATTACCTTTCTGAGTAGACATGGACAGTATACGGTTACTAGATTTTCAATGAAGGGTCAACAAGCTCTCGGACTAAATCTAAAACATGTTAAACTTTGTTCCAAAGATGAACAGAGGTCTTATGTGTTTGGAGCAAAATAAGGGTGAGTCATTAATTACATTATTTTCATTTTGGGGTGAACGATCCCTTTAATATTTAAGTACATTAAACATCTAGTACTTTCTTACTTTTACTTATAAAAAGTACTTTTACTTGAGTAAAAGTACAGAAGCATACTTTTTATGTATGTAGGTATTAAATAAAATGTAATACGCAATATAAAGTATATTACATTCTGAGGACATTGATAGTACAGTACAGATACTGGAAAAATTTAACTAAAATACATAACTGCTGTCCACCTCTGGTGACTAAATGATGACAAAATGTTATGCTTGTATTAACCAACCCTTAAAGCATCGGATTTAATTCACATTCTATGGCTTTTAATAATTTTACGGGGTAATTAAAACATTTTAAGCCCATACAAATAAATTGCAATATCACTGTAATCCTATCCAATAAGTATTACAATCCAGTTTTTACCAAATAATGACTGCATTTTACTAAAAAAGAAATGTAATTCTTCACAGAAACCTTTTATTTGTATTTCCATTAAACAATATGTGCAGATGTGATGTCTGAGATGGAGTAGCAGCATCCAGGTGACAGAGACAAATTAATTTCTCTAATCATAAAATCAGGACCACATGACTTTACAATAGCTTATCAAATGCTCACGTTCTCACCTGCATTTTTAAGAGTTCCTCCTCAACAATTGTCTTCATCAATTGTCTATCCTTGATGCTGAGTGACTCTCTCCCAACTTGCTCGAGGTATCGCTTTCGTAGAACCCCTAAAGTCAGTGAACTGGAGAAACAGCAAAACATTAATGCACGCGTGCAAGTGTCATTTTGATGGACCACTAGACATCTGTGCATAATATTATGCTTATATTTTATACTGTACATATGAAGCAAAACATTATCCGTTCATTTAGGAAATAAGCACATTATACATGAAACCTGATACACATCTGTCCTCGTACTCGTACTGTAGTATTGACTAACGTACTAGTCATTGGAAACGCAAAAAAAAAAAAAATCAACGTACTATCGTACACCTGTTTATAAATCGCTTCTTGTGTAAATTAACTGTTTTCAATCATTTACCAACCACCCCTTACTACCTGCATAGTTTGTCGCTAATTTCCGACCCGCGTTGACATGTAAACCGAGTTAATGATTCAGGCCTGACTTTTTAACATAACGTTGTTTGATCGCTGCTGATCATAACCACATTTTTGACGTTTCCGTTAGCCCGCTGTTTAACTTACCTGAGGTCCGAGCAATGGGTGAGCTCTCGCACAACAAACTTTCGAATAACGTCCTCTTCTTTAACCATGTTTACACATACATCAGTTTTTACATTAACGTTACAAACATCACTGCGTAGTAAGCGCGCTACCCTAGCTTGGCGCGCTTTGCTGTGACACGTCGCATACGTCATGACGCAGCATTTCCAATAGACGCGTTCACGTTTTGCAACACAATAAAACTGACACAAGTTTTACAAATGAGCATTTTATTTGAAAATGTTAATAAAACTCCCATTCCTTTTTAAAAGAAATGCCAACACAACATTAATACGGCATTCTGTGTATTAGTAACATTGGCAGCATGGGAGCGTTTTTTGTTGTTGTTTCGTGTACATGCGTGCGTGCAAAAGGGTTTTGTTATTTAGTAGGGGGTGTTAATAGCTTTATTTATTATTTTCAAATCTTACTGTAATGTACTATACCATAAACACAATGTTAGTCTTACTTGTCCATATCAGTTAAATGATGTGATGTCATCTTTAGATCTGTGTATATTAAAACATTTAAATCTATTCCTATTACGTCTGTGGCTGTGTACATTTCTGTCAGTTTCACAGAATATCTGTCCTATCTGTACCATATTTCAACAAGTACCACTCGAACTGTACCATTCAAACATACAAGTCAGCTTACATCACAGTTTACCATTAAACACTTAAAAACGCTCATGTGGTCCATACAGGCTAAACAATAAAGAAATTATTTCACATTTTCTTTTTAAAAAAGTGAAACATCTGGACAATAAATTAACTGAACAATAAATTAAATGTAATACAAAACAAAATTATTAAACAGAAATAACAAGCAAAATTGTACCACACTGTGGCAATTGTAAGATTATTTCTAAACTAGCCTATAAACCCCGCCCCCTTTCAGTGCAGTATTAAATGTATCAAGTTAAACTAACATATTTCCCATTTATTTTGACATGGGTACCAGGTTTACAGGACCCTGGTAATGGAAGGCCTTCACTCTTTCAAAATGACCATTTCTCCATTTCTTTGTACCTTTCTAATGTTCAGTCTTTGTAAACAGTCTGCTGTCCGTGACCCCTCTCATCATGCATAATGTGCCTTCGCACATGGATACGCCTCACCCGTCTATCCCCACACCCTGCTCCCGCCCCGTCCTCATCTGACTGGCTAACACCTGGTGATGAGACACTCCCTGATTCCAGCAGGGCCATGCCTCCTGAACCTGACCCTCGGCCATTTTCATAGATCAGGATGTTGAGTGTTTCCTCAAAGATACGTGCTTCTGGGAACTCAACCTAAATGAAGTGATAAAAAAAGTTGGAGAATTAAGTAAAAAATTAAAAAGAGAGAACAGACACTGATAGCTGTATTGTTTGTGTTGTGCCTAATTTTTCTAAAACTGTTTGTCAATGGAGATTCCAAGCACGCACAGAAAAAATAATCAATATATCTCCACTGCTCAACTTTGGTCTGTTTCTTTTCAGTGGCGTAAACAATGGAGGTGCAGCAGACTTCAGCAATTTTGCGTCCCTCGCCATAGAAAGACCAGCAGCATATCTCGTCTCCCAAAACGTCTTTAATGAACAGCACTCTGCCATTAAAGCGCAGCCCCAGCTTATCAAAGAGCTCAATGTTCTTCAGAAGGTTATCATCTGAGTTGCTATGAAAGGAAATGGTGAAGTTTATAGAAAAAAAATGTGTTTCACAATAATTTTAAAGTCTACAGTCACTATGTCACATCAGTAAACAAGTACTCCTCCATATCAAGGGTAGTATTTAAAGGTGCCAAATAATGCATTGAAATAATATGTTATATAGTTCTTTGATATTTACATAGAAGCTATGTAACTTTATTAAGTGCAAAAATTATCCAGAAATGTTCACCCTTATAGACTTTCACCCTATTTGGAAGGGTCATGAATAATAATGTTGAGCTCTGCTCTGCTTGTTCTGCTCTGAGGCTCATGCCAGTAGCTCATATTAGTAAACAGACCATTTATGTTTGAGTCTGTATCAGACGAAAATACACACTTTGAGGAACAACTAATTGTTTGGAGATTGTTAATGGACATTTCTGAGTGGTAAGTTTATGTTTTTTATTTTCAGTATGGACCTGCAAAACTTAACTGTAAAGTCAATAGAACTTTAGCCTAAACGTTAGCATATAGCATTAATTAGCATGTAGTGCTAACTCAGCAGTCACAACTTTGTTTTTAAAAGCTTTGCAAACAATCTAATGTGTTGATTAATGTTGGGGGCATACATCTTGCCTGTGACATGTGTTATGTTGAGTGTGGCCTCTTTTCCAGCTGTCTTTTGCGTGCACGAGGTTTACATAAAAATGAGGAAACTAACGCATTTGAGGCTCACGACATGTCATTACCATGTACAGAGCTCTTATTATTCATCTATGCCTAGGTAAATACAGTTTTACATTCTATGGCACCTTTAACTAAGCTGCATTACAGTTCATATGCTTTCTAAAATGATATGGTGGTTAACCTAAAGTATCTTTAATACATAAGAGTTAATACTGTATGTACCTGGTATAGGAGTATTTATTGTTCCCTCTGTTATTCTGCAGTTTCACCACTGGCTGTAATGAGTTTTAGAAGATTTATGAGGGAAATCAACAAAAATTATCAATAATAATTTACATGCATACTACTCCCAGAATTCCATGTTTCATAATAGAAGCAAGTCACATTTCATTTGTTGTTTTTGTCTCTGTAAGTGGTTTTATTTTTATCTTACTTTTCTACATGTGGCTATTATCCTCTGCTCCTCTTTGGCTGAAGTGATCATAGGAATGTGGCATCCCCTGCAGATATCCCTGCGTTTCTGAATCAACATAAAAAAACATAAGTAACTGATAGTACCCTGATAAAACCCAACAACACTTAGATCAATTACTTTCCTTTGATCAAAAAACCACAAATGATTTTAATTCTACTTTATATCAACCCTGGTTCTGGTATGTGGTGTTGGCTCCACCTCCAATTGGTACATCATTGTGCTAGCAGTGTAAAACCCATTGGTTTGATTCCCAGGAAACACAAATGTAAATTTTTATGCATTTGGCAGACACTTTCCAGAACTTTCGTTGCAATTAAAATCTAATCAAATAATTGTAACCTACTAGTCTAAAATGTTCTATTTTTTTATATTTATTCGTGTTTGGATCAATGAGGTTTATCACCTGTACGGTGGTAAGGCAGTGCTGCACAAGGCCTTGGAGCCTGTAGTATTGTGCCTCCTTCAACACTTCCTCCAGCTCTCTTGAGTTCTCTGGCAAAGGAACCGCCCCGTCCCGCAGGAAGTTCAGCATCAGAGAAAAGTGTCTCCCACTTCTGTCCAACACAACCCAGCCTTGGCAAAGTAAACACACGCTTACAGTAAATAAATATGCATGTCATCTATAATAATCTGTTAATACAGTAACATGTTAATTATCTGCACAGTCGAATCTCGCGCACATATCAATAAGCTTAGATCTTCTCCTTACCCTCTGAATCTATGGTGACCTCCAAGCGTCCATCACACATGCTCCTGAGCAGACTGTCCTCCTTGCTGAGCGTCTGGACCGTGGTGTAGTGGAGAGTACCTCCAACATTGAGCTTCACATACTTACTGCTGGTCAGGTTCCTCCCGGCCTTTTCTTCTCCAGCACGAATAGTGGAGTGTGGGGCAAAACCGGTAACAGTCACCACGGGCCCTCCAGATGAACCAGACGCCTCGGCAGACATCAGAGGAGTGAAAATCAAAACTGCTAATCTTCTGCCTGATGATTAAATATAATGTAGAGAGTGAATTTTAGGTATCTCTTTGTTATGAGAGATACTGACTAATTACATCACAGCAACAACATGGTTTGCAGTGTTTTCCAATCCTGTTCCTCGAGGCCCCCCTTCCAGAAAGTTTTAGATGTCTCCTTATTTAAAACACCTGATTCAACTTATCAGCCTCTTTCCAAAATGGTAAACATGTCTTCCTAACAAGCTGATGAGTTAAATTAGGTGTTATAAAAGGGAGACTTTCTGGGAGGGGGGCCTCGAGGACCAGGATTGGGAAACACTGGTTTAGGGTGTGAACAGGAAGCATGGAGAGTGGGGCATCAACGTTATTATTTTTAGTGATAGTTAATAGGGTTATATGCACAACGAAATAAAAAAATACTTTACGAGGGCCACATAAACTAATAAAGGTACAGTAAGGACACCCCTAAGGAGATGCGTCACTAAAATGTGCACCAAAAAAAATAAAACATCCAGCCTCATGTAACGAAGTATAACAGAACATAGAACAAAACACTGCATTTAGCAGCCATCATGTTTATACCACTAACCTTAGATATTTTTGAGGACCTCTAAAAACCTCATATATACAAGAAAAACATGTTTTGGCGAGGGCCGTCAATATTTGTCAGCAGTAATACGTAAAGAATCCTAAAGAATTGTGTCAAAACACCTTTAACTCCAGCTAACGTTAAGAGATCTCGCTAATCCACAGACAAACCACACCAAATATGTCTCTCTGCGGTCATTTAATAATTTGACAATTAGGAGTTAGAAGGTACGCACGTTTACACAACGTATCGATGATCACTAGCCGTCAGGTTTGGTAAATATGATGTCTAAATATGAATAATCTTATTAGCCCACATGCTAGCTCTTGATCACATCTGAGGGACTGTCAATGAGCAAAGCACTTACCGAGCTGCGCAGCGAAAAGTCCTCGCGACGAGGTGCACAAAATGCAGAGTAATCGCTCCAGACGATTACATCTACACTAGTGATCCTGTCATGATTTTTCACCAAATCATAATTTAACTCTTATTGTCGGGCACAACTGTCTTCCTCTTTCTTGCTTCTTGTTGTGAGTTGAGTTGACAGACAATGGCCGCTTCCCCTCGCGAGGAGTGTCTTCCGTTGACTGATTGGTTAGGACTAACGTCTGTCAAGCAAATTAGTCCCGCCTCTTGTCACATGTACAGGCGTGATCGAAATCAGGCGGTGCTGCGCAGACAGATCGGCCTGTGTCGTCAAAGTACCGCGAGAACAATAAATTAATATGCGCTTTTGGATCGCTCTCGCGATACTTCAATGCCTATATCGATCGTTCTGCGCCATATGAAGTCAAACAGGCCACATGATGTTTTTGAGTAGCGCGGCTGACTGTTTGAATGCAGCCGACAGTGAAGAGCTATTTAATTAGGTAAACGTTTTAATAATATAATTATATGTAAATCTAAACACCCGATGCCTCAAAGCTTCTGACCTAATCCAAGCCAGTCAGGTCAGGTGCGACATGGGTGTAAAAAATTATGGATTATTATCTCTTATGTATGCAATTGCATTTTATGGACCATATTGATGTGTTAGTTCTAATATTTTTTAATACCAAAATAGCCTCGGCTATTAAGACTTAGTTTAATTTAAGAGGTGATGGGGATACTCTATCCCATTGCACCTGTTACACTAATCTTGCATTTAATTGTATAGCATTATAAAAAATGAATTTAAATGATTAATAAAAAAATTCAATGAAATAAAAATTCATTTTCACCATCCAACAGAGACTTTTATTTAGTCGTAAATCTCAGCAAATAAATAATGTCTTCATGACAAGTATAATATGTTGATAAATAAATAACAATCAAGTAATACTATAATGCAACAAAGCCCACGACATGGGCTCCGAAAAATGGCACAGTGGAAAAGACAAAACTCACTGCATATTAACAAGAAACCATGAGATACATAATAAAAAAAATGCAATTTATAAAAAGCATTTCAATTCCATTACTGCATCACAGCAAGCAGTTTTTTCAGTATATATTTTTTCTCAACATAGTGCATATGCAACAACATCAACTCTGATAACAATGACAGTAAGTATAATTGATTGTGAATTTTAAGCTGAAGCGGTAAAATATACAATCGTTGCGTGCCGTAAGCAAGAGGACATTCTGTTCCTCTGAAACATGGTCATTCAACATCAAGCAGAAAGAGATCCATAAGAAACAGCAAAGAACAATATGAAATGCTGGCATTGTCCTCATTATTACATAAAAATGTGAAAAATACTATGGCAACCAGTGAAACATAAAGTGACGTCACATCATGGGATGGGATTTTGGCACTGAATCAGTTGTGTATACAGAAGCCTTGCTATTTAATCAAAATATTTACATTCAGTATGTTCTCGTCATCATGTATGTGTTAATGTGTCTGCACGTGTCTGTATACAAACGTGTGCACGTGAGTGTATAGTTTCTGCATTATAGATTATATACTTTTGTGTACTTGTCTCAACCCCTGTGAAAAGACCAGCTGGTGTTGTGGTTTGAATGCTGGGCATGAAAGGGCTTTTCTAGTCCGCCCTCTTCACTAGAAAGGCTTTGGTTGACCAATACTAAACCAGATTTATGATGATTTAAGATAGTCTTTTCAGCAGGGACTTTACTCCATCTGTGAAAGTCTCTCTCTCTCTCTCTCTCTCTCTCTCTCTCTCTCTCTCTCTCTCTCTCTCTCTCTCTCTCTCTCTCTCATACATCTGTGAGTTGATGGAGAGGAACGAGAGAGAGAGACTTTCTAGAGTGTAATTTAAATGAATATAATAAAACCAATAATTGTCTTGTGGAGAGAAAATAACAGTATCCCTTCTTCTCCTATTCCTCCATTCAATTAAAGATGGTCTCAGATGGACACCTCATACTCTCGTGTGTCCTACAGTGAAAGAGAGAAAAATGCATGCATGATGTAATTGCAGTCAGGACAGTAAAATTTACTAGTTATGACCATCCAATGCCTAGCAGTGTTGAGAAAGCTACCTACTGATACAGTAACTACAAGCTGCCACAAGTAGTTAACCTTATTCCATTGAAATCAATAACTCTTAATATAATATATTGTATAATACTAAATCAAAGCAGTATTTAATAGGTGTAATTAGAATGAATCTCTAAATGAATCTCTTTGGCTAAGACATAAGACATATGTCCTGCTTAATCGTAATCAGTGAGTCATTGGAATGTATTTTGTTTAGTTGTAACTATAAGTAATCTAAATTGCTTAGGCATGCTTATACATGTTTATCTGTTACTCATTTATTGGGGAATGTGTGTTCAGCTGTTGTTCGGTTACATTAGCTATAAATTCTTCTTACCCCTGCCTCATAAAGTGGGTTGTTGAAGTCAGACTCCACTGTAATGGGACTATATGAGTGGGTGTGAGAAAGAGACTTCCAGAACAGTGGTTTCCACTGCCACCTACATACACTGAGAGAGACAGAGGCAGGTGTTAGCACAGAGAAGCTAAATAAGAAGCAGCTGCGAAACGGTCATCAGTGTTAAAAGCTGCAATTCGTAACTGTCTTTGGTTAAGAATAAGCAAAAACCAGTTACAGAGCAAGTACATGAACAATTAATGTTCAAAACTTTCTCTTTACCTTACCACAATTCAAAACTGATTGATAATTTGGGTTTCTCAACAAACGTAAATGTAAGTACGTAAAGTAACCTGCAATTTTATGTTTCAAACAGAGATTGTGATAGATCAGCAAAAAGTTAAGAATTGCAACTTCAAGGTCAACATTTAAAGGTTTTCACAATCTATTTCACTTCAATAGAATTGGGTCTCATTCACTAATAATTGCGTATGTTTTTCATATTTATACGCACACTTGAACTTCTCACAAAAACTTTCCGCCTGATTCACAACACCTGCGTATGCATAGGAATTTGTTCTTATACTTGCTTTTGTGTTAGTGAATTCGAAGTGTTCTATAGGAGCAGCCAATTTGCATAAAACACGGCCAATATACACTCACCTAAAGGATTATTAGGAACACCTGTTTAATTTCTCATTAATGCAATTATCTAATCAACCAATTACATGGCTGTGGCTTCAATGCATTAGGGGTGTGGTCCTGGTCAAGACAATCTCCTGAACTCCAAACTGAATGTCAGAATGGGAAAGAAAGGTGATTTAAGCAATTTTGAGTGTGGCATGGTTGTTGGTGCCAGACGGGCCGGTCTGAGTTTTTCACGATCTGCTCAGTTACTGGGATTTTCACGCACAACCATGTCTAGGGTTTACGAAGAATTGTGTGAAAAGGGAAAAACATCCAATATGCAGCGTCCTGTGGGCGAAAATGCCTTGTTGATGCTAGAGGTCAGAAAGTTTTTGTTGAATCATGAATTGTTCCTGAAAACGTACATACGCACATCTCACATACAAATTTGCTTCCCCAACTTACTTGGTGTAGTACATGTAGATTCCACCAATCAGCAGGATGACCAGAATGATTGGCAGAATGATAGCCAATGCAATGTTCTCACTCAACATTTGGTGGGAGGCCTCTAATGACTGAGAAACTGAATAGAGGGGAAATTAATAACATGGATATCATTAGTGACACAGTAGTATACTATAATAATGTGAATGGCACTAATTCTGTGAAATTCAACATTACCCTCCAATTTATGATCGTCCAGTAGCCCTTCATAGGCCACTGCAAACAACAGAAAACAAAGTTTTATAATAGCAAATCTCTATGCAGTGGACTAGTTCACATCCTCATACCTTTACAGAAGGGTGGTGGGCTGTTCCACTGAGAGGGGTGTCCTGGGACACAGTTAATGATAACTTCCCCAATGAGCTCGTAGCCCTCATAGCAGAAGAAACGCAGAGTCTCGCCTGCCTGGTAACTGTGCTTATATAGGGTCTGGTAGCCGTTGTCTGGTACCCCAGGGTTTGGGCATGGATCATATTTTACTATTTATCAGACAAACACACATAAGCACAAATAAAGGAAGATATGGTTGGTTTGGTTTATTGATGGTTTTCAAGGTTTCGCATAGAGTACTGAAAGGGTGTCTGTCAGTTTTGTACTCACAGACACACTTGGGGCTGCGGTCGCTCCATTTGGGCATGCCCGTGTCCCTGCCATGGCAGGAGATCTGACTAGGGCCCTCCAGCTGATAACCCTGGTTACATGTGAAGCGTACCACGGTACCCACAGTAAAACCAGTCTCAGGGTGTACTGAACGTGCTCCATTCACCACCTCTCCTGGATCAGGGCACTGCTGGACTAAAGGGACAACAAAACCAGGATAAAATAAGAGCACAGAACATTAATGAATAATAAATGAATCAATTAATCAATCAATCATCCAAATAAAAAATTGGAGAATTGGAGTAACTGTATACTTATATATTGTAGTAAAACTCATTTAACTCATTTTACTTTTTACACAGGTGGGCGGGTTGTTGCTCCAGGAGAGATCCCATTGGCAGGTGATGATGTCAGAGCCAGCAATGTCATATCCAGGTTGACACTGATAGGTCAGCACACTGCCCCTCACCAGGGACGGGTGAGAGGAGCTGCTCCAGCCGAACTCGATTGGGGGAAGGACGGGACACGTGTCATTAGGCTCCACCTCTGCAAGAAACGAAAGTAAGTGACATCATAATAAAGTACACAAATTGCACAGCTGCAACTTTGATACTTTTTACCTCTGTAGTGAATCAGGAAGCCTTGGCTGAGTATAAATGTAGAGTCATCTGGATCGCTCTGAAACTGAATGGTGACCTCCGAACCCCCAGATACAATCCTGAACCTCTCTCTTGAGCCCAGGTACTGTCCAATCACGTGTGACATCAGATCATGCCCATCAAATATAGTCAGAACGTCATTATGGCGGATGTTCAATCTGCAAGCAAAAGACAAATGCGAGTTAAAAAATAATCCACAGGTTCAAACATGCACAAAGATGCAAACACACTTACATTTGTACATCCAGTTCGATGCGCTTGTCCTCGCTAACGTGTATCTGCCACACGCAGTCCTGCCCCTTAGAGTAGCTTTGTGGCCAATCAGGTGACAGCACTGTTCCAACTGGGTCTGTCAGTTCACCACCACACAAAGCTTAGAGAGAGAAACAACATTGTAAAAAAGATTTCACATCACAACATTGTTTTTATATCTACTAAACAAACAATTTGGGTAAACTACGCAGATAATTTAGTTCATGTTCAGCTCATTGTGGCAAATATAAAGACATTTTTAATGTCACACCTCTGCAAACTGGCTCGCTCTCATTCCAGTGAGGTTCACTGGGGTCAACACACTCCATAACTCCTGAGCCCTGCTCCATGACGAAACCAGGAGAGCATGAGAAGGTTACTACGGTACCCAGCGGGAAGGTGATGTCGCTGCTGCTGAAGTTCCCATGAGGCAGGTATGGTTCATAACAGTGCTCCCCATCATAGGCTTTATGATAGATAGAGACAGTTAAGAACATTTGAATGTTATTAAGTAAGGATGAAAGAATATCTGGACATTTAAAAAAAAAATCTTGCATCGATACTAAAAGTTTGAGGAGTGTTGAAAATGGTCTGATGAAATGGGAGGCAGAGGCAGTGATGGTCTTCTTGCACAACCAGAACTTTGGACCAAATTACATAATGTGGAAAAAAATAGTGGCACAGCTTATGCTTGAAAAAGTTGTGAAGACAAAAACTGCCAGTAAATGTGTATACATACACTGTAAAAAAAAAAAATGCTGCGTTTTTTACAAACCAGTGTTGGGTCAAAAAGGGACAAACCCAGCCACTGGGTTAACTTAAAAGATTACTCCACTTTGTTAAAAAAAAAAAATTAGATAATTTACCCCTATGTCGTACAAAATGTTGATGTCTTCCTTTGTTCAGTCGAGAAGAAAGTAAGTTTAAAAAAAAAAAACAGGCGAGGCATAGGGTCTTATCTAGCAAAGCGATTGCCATTTTCGGCAAGAAAGATAAAAAGATATTATGTTTGGATATTATGTATTATACTCCCATCTACTTTTAAAAACAAAGTTTAAATGCGGGTTTACGTGTTTACTAGAACCTAAAGTGTAATCTCATATACAGTGTTACGGCGTAAATAGTACTCAGATTGTATATTATATTCTATTACAAAATGTTCATGCGAAATCTGATGTAAACAACAGACTATATATCTTTATTTCATGGATAATACGCATTTGTGGACAAAAATGGTCATTGGATGTATTCTATTAGACGGTTTTCATGGGTTATGCACACATCTGAAACAGACTGGATTCGACTCCCGATCATTATATCAACACAAAGGTAAGAAGTCCTGTTTATATTTTGCATGTTGTCATCTGGACATCTGTCACAAAATACTACATTTATGATGCTGGAGCATCTGAATCTCAAAACAGAAACCATACACTGATGCTAAACCCGTAGACCTTTTAAACGATGTATAGTAATGTTAATATTATTAATGATTGTAGACAGTAGGCTATATAGATATTGTTAGCAGCTTTAAAATAATTGACGTCATCCCGCCCACAAATTAATGCGCGTCGAGAAGTTAAAGCCCTTTGAAGCTGCATTGAAACGGCAATTTTAAACTGCATTGGAACTGTAAACTGTTGGGGTCCAATAAGGTCTACTAAATTGAGAAAAATCCTGGAATATTTTCCTCAAAAAAACATAATTTCTTCTCGACTGAACAAAGAAAGACATCAACATTTTAGAAGACATTGGGGTGAGTAAATTATTGAGATTTTTTTAAGAAAGTGGAGTATTCCTTTAACACAGAAAATGTTTATATTTGCCTCAACAACTGTTAAAACCCAAGTCAACGGCTGGGTTCGTCCTTTTTTTAAATCAACACTGGATTAAAAATAACCCTGCATTTTGTATAGTGTATACTCTGTATTTAGTATTTCTGTTTAGCCAAAAGTAAAAGTACTTATTTAAGAAATAAGAATAGTCTAGAAAAACAAAGCAGGATATACAGTTTTGCTTGTGGATAACTTGTTAACTTTCCATTAAGTACCTCAAATAAATCTCTAAATATCTTCCAAAAATGTAATGCAAAAACTTTTCAATTTTTATCCACACAAATACTTGAATCATCAACCCAGTGTCTTGAAAAACTACCTTGTTTACAACAGACCAATAAAAAATTGTGTATCCCAGAGATTGTGTCCCCGAAAGTCCCCGAAAAAGAGTGTCAGATTATGAAAAAACTTTACATTTTGTGTGTAATATGTATGTGGGTGGTCAGTTGGCACAGCACATCTGAGACTAGCAATGATGCTACAGCTATACAAGCTATATAAGAATTACTACCGGTAATCTCTATCAGTGTCTCCCTCTCTTTCAAGTGCATATACAGTCAAGGCCAAAAGTGTTGGCACCCTTGGTAAATATGAGCAAAAACATCTCCTTTAGAGCCTTACCCTCGTAGCGGAGCGCCAGCAACAGAGGAATGGATGAAGAGTCTGCAGTGAGTTCCACAAAGAGAGACATTCCCTCACTCACGATTCCTCGCTCAGGAACATCATCCAGATCCGAGTCGAACAGAAGAGGTGCTGCAGAGCTATTCCCACTGCGCACAATCAACCTAGGAGGGAGGCGGGTAACAAAAATGCAGAGAAAGATCCAGGAGAGAACATTGTGATATTTAAAGAAAAGAGTGATTTTAGAAAGATCTAGATATTATGGCAGCATATCACCAGTGGCGGCTCGTGACTGCTCTTCCGAGGGGTGCAAATTCAAAGTATGTGTACTGAGTGTCATGTGTGTTGCTCAGTTTTTCAAAATATGTGTTTGTTGCATCATGTGAACCATGTGCATCACGTGTTTTGTCAAAATAAGTGCCTGCTGCCAGCGTGTCAAATCGTTTATGATAAAAGAGACGCTCATGTTCACAAAATACACGCAAGACACTCCCTTAAAAGTAAACTCTGATTACACATGAGATTATGTGAGTATCTGGCACATGCGATCGTTTCTTTTATCATAAACCCCTTAGACGCGTCTGCAGCAGGCACTTATTTTGACAAGACACATGCCGCACATAGGTTCACTCGACGCGCCAAACACACACCTCGAAATTACGAACCACACACATGATGGACTACATACATGTTGTGACGAACTTTGCATCGAGCGCCCTGGAAAAAGAAGTCAATGGCCGACACTGCATATCACAGAGCTAAATAACTTTCATTGTCAAAAACAGATCATATTTCTGTATAGCACTTTGAGTTATATCTAGGTTTTGATTTTAGTTATATAAATCATAACCTATTACTTCAGTTTTTGTTACCTGTTTACTATTTCCAAATGCTAGCTTAACTGTAAGGACATTCACACACAACAATACATTAGTGTATTTACTTGTCATTGTCTTCATCAAGAGCCACCCTCTCAAAGTGAAGGTGGAGCCTGTGTCCTTCCTTGGCCTCCAGGAGCCAATGGCAGCTCAGGTTGCTGCCGCTGCTATGGTTACTTGCTGATGGGAGAGTCGGAGAGAGTATGCGGCCCACAGTGGCGTTTCTGATCCATCCTCCACAAGATACAGCTTGAACACAAAGAGATGCTTACATATATGACAATAATCGGAGGCAGGTATACTCAATGCCATCACGCAAAAGCAAACCACTAACAGTTCTTGCAAGGTGAGGAAAAACTCAACAATTCAAGAAATAACCTACCCACACACTGGGGTTCAGAGGTGCTCCATCTTGGTCGAGTTGAGTTCAGACAGGTTGCAACCTCATGACCTCTGACCTCAAACCCAGGATCACAATGGAAGTGAGCTTGACCACCAGGATGAATATCGGTCACAGTCACTCCCCCACCCTCAGGAGAAAGCGGGAATGAGCAGGACAGAAGGAATGCTGGAATGAGAAATGATTTATTTAATCATCATAATACATGACATAGTATTTATTATAAAAAACTAAATAGTCACTAAGTTGTACCTTGGTAGTGAAAGCTGAAAGCGCCATGATTTGCTTGTTTCAGGCTCCTATAGTGAATCTGCACCTGATTGGTTGAACTACGGATCACCTGACCTTCGCTCATCAGCGTCTCGTTGGCCAAACGCTCTGGTGCTGCCCCACCCAGCTCCAGAATGGTAAGTGATTCCTCCTTGGACAAGTTCACTTTCTTTACCTGAGAGACAGACAGATTGTGTTACCATAACAACAGCTAATGATGATATTCACTGAGATTGTATCAAGGGCAAAGATTGCAGAACTCATTAGAGCAACATCGCCCATGCAAATGCCAACAAGCTTCATAGAGTACTGGTTAACCATTCCAGTCAGTAACCATAGTGACCTGCAGAGAGGCTATCTGAGGTTAAAATGGTAACAGTGAGGCTGCCATACCTGTATCTCAACACCATATCCAGGATAAACAGTGATGCTGTAGGTGCATTCCAGTGGGGAATATAGAGATGAGGAGGAGAGTGGATCAGGGGACTCGACTATTCCCTCTATTCCTGACAGACTGGCGTTACATTGCACTGAAAAATAAAGAGTTTGGAAAGACTATTTAAAGGGATAGATCACTCAAAACTGTTCTGCCATTTATGCTAACATTCATTTTTACTTTAAAGCAACACTATGGAGTTTTTTTTACCTTTAAATAATGTCTCTAAAATTATTTCAGTGATAGAACAGCTTTTAACTTGACAAATTGTACTGTTGCTGCAACCTGAGCAGCCTCCTAGCTGCTACAAGCACACTCTGAAAGTGGCGGTGGAGGGTAGAGCACACAGCCCGCCCCTCCCCCTGCCTGCAGAAGAGTGTCTGATACCAGGCACTGTTGCGCTTTTCAACCACATGGGGGAGCTGTAAGTCATTTTTACATGGAAACTACATAGTGTTGCTTTAAAAGCCAAGATATATTTAGCAGAAAGACAGAAATATTAAAAGTATGGATAAAATAAAGGCATGGTTTTATACCTGGCGTGTGCACTGTTGTTATTGTCGTTGTGGTAATTAGAGTGGTTGTGGTCTCTTCCTCTGCTGGTGGTGATGTCACGCCACTCCCAAAACCTGACTGGGCAGCTCGAGGTGCAGCCGATGAGGTCACTGCTGTGGTGAGGATACCTGGGGACATCATTGTCGAAGCAAGTTCTGATTCTCTGATGGACGGGACGGCCTGGGTCGGATTGGTAGTTGTACCTGTAAATTAAGATCATAGATTGAAAGACTATATGTAGCACAATGGTGATTCTTCTTTCTTTTTTAAAATGAGTAGTAATTCAACAGGTAGCTCAGTCTGTTCCCTTTAGAAAAGACTGACCTGTGCTACCAAGGGTATGGCCAAGGTACTCCTTACTCATAAGTGCAGCGTGGATGAGTTCTCCCAAGGGGCGGGGACTAGAGGTCATGGTGGGGGGCTCCTCAGGGTCCGGTGTCCCTAAGGATGCACCTAAAGGGAGAATGATTCACCAAGGAAAATGTCAAACTTTATTTCTTTCTGGAGGATGACAAGAAAATGTATTTGCACATATAACTTACATACAAATACATATACTGTGATGTACCAATTCCATTGGGTACAATGAGCATCTGCACCTTAAATACATACTTGCACACACATCACATATATTAATAATATACTTTATATATATTGATACAGTGTGATATATATACAGTGAGGAAAATGAGTATTTGAACCCCCTGCTATTTTGCAACTTCTCCCACTTGGAAATCATGGAGGGGTCTGAAATTGTCATCGTAGGTGCATGTCCACTGTGAGAGACATAATCTAAAAAAAGGTCCAGAAATCACAATGTATGATTTTTTAACTATTTATTTGTATGATACAGCTGCAATTAAGTATTTGAACACCTGAGAAAGTCAATGTTAATATTTGGTACAGTAGCTTTTGTTTGCAATTACAGAGGTCAAACATTTCCTGTAGTTTTTCACCAGGTTTGCACACACTGCAGGAGGGATTTTGGCCCACTCCTCCACACAGATCCTCTCTAGATCAGTCAGGTTTTTGGCGTGTCGCTGAGAAACACGGAGTTTGAGTTCCCTCCAAATATTCTCTATTGGGTTTAGGTCTGGAGACTGGCTAGGCCACGCCAGAACCTTGATATGCTTCTTACAGAGCCACTCCTTGGTTATCCTGGCTGTGTGGTTCAGGTCATTGTCATGCTGGAAGACCCAGCCTCGACCCATCTTCAATGCTCTAACTAGGGGAAAGAGGTTGTTCCCCAAAATCTTGCAATACATGGCCTCGGTCATTCGAAAAGCATTCCACCCCAAAGCATGATGCTACCACCCCCATGCTTCACAGTAGGGATGGTGTTCTTGGTATGGTACTTCACATTCTTCTTCCTGCAAGCTAGTTCTATTTTGGTCTCATCTGACCACATGACTTTCTCCCATGACTCCTCTGCATCATACAAATGGTCATTGGCAAACTTAAGACGGGCCTAGACATGTGCTGGTTTAAGCAGGGGAACCTTCCGTGCCATGCATGATTTCAAACCAGGACGTCTTAGTGTATCACCAACAGTAACCTTGGAAACGGTGGTCCCAGCTCTTTTCAGGTCATTGACCAGCTCCTCCCGTGTAGTTCTGGGCTGATTTCTCACCTTTATTAGGATCATTGAGATCACGAGATGCGATCTTGCATGGAGCCCCAGTCCGAACGGAGATTGACAGTCGTGTTTTGATTCATCCATGTTCTAATGATTGCTCCAACAGTGGACCTTTTTTCACCAAGCTGCTTGGCAATTTCCCCGTAACCATTTTCAGCTTTGTGGAGGTGTACAATTTTGTATCTAGTGTCTTTAGACAGCTCCTTGGTCTTGGCCATGTTAGTAGTTGGATTCTTACTGATTGTATGGGGTGGACAGGTGTCTTTATGCAGATAACGACCTCAAACAGGTGCATCCAATTTAGGAAAATAAATGGAGTGGAGGTGGATATTTTAAAGGCAGACTAACAGGTCTTTGAAGGTCAGAATTCTAGCTGATAGACAAGTGTTCACTTATTTGCAGCTGTATCATACAAATAAATAATATATTGTGATTTCACAGGGGACTTGAACCTACGATGACAATTTCAGACCCCTCCATGATTTCTAAGTGGGAGAACTTGCAAAATTCAGGGTGTTCAAATATTTATTTTCCTCAATGTATGTATATATTGCACTGTAAATATTATCTTCAGTTACTGTTTTACTTTACTTTGTACTTTTTATTTTGTACTCTTTAATGCACGGGCCTCATTTTAAACCTAAACTAGAAAATCTACTATGTGCATTCACTTTGCTTGAATAGTTAACACTCACACGTTTTTGTACATTACCTGAAGCCAGATGCAGCAATGTGACATACAGTGTCACAGCAAAAACTGTGGACACCATTATTTATGATTGGAGGACAGCCTGGATGCAAGAAGGACAATAAGAAAAAACAAGTAAAAAGAGATGTCATAAGACAAAGTGATCTATAATAAAAAATTTTATAACAATTATTATCACGCTCCATAAAGCATTACTGTTTCTTCAAAACAATTCTGAAACTTTTTATACATAATATTATTTTAAAAATAAAAAAAAAAATAGTTCATCCCCCAAAATAATGTGCCAGCTGTCGTTGTGGTACTTCAAATCGTATTGTCACCTGCGTGGCCATGAAGGCCTGACAGTGCACGAGACATATGGCCTCTGTCATGCCCACCTTCACCTATCAATGATGTCACCACTAACACAAGAGGTAGGTAACCAAGAGCAGATCTGTCAGTGGCCCAGTCACCACCAGCAACCTCATTTAGTATTTACCGCACACACCAATGCTGATAAAAATAGGGCTCATAACACAAATGTCAACAGTATTCAAAAACATACTGAATGTGGATTCATATGCAAATATAATAACATACACCAGAGAATGCGTGCAGATGATGTTGCTGGCACTGCGGGTTGAACGTTCAGATGTCTGCTAATATATTCTCATCTTAAAAAAAACATCTCTCATCCCTGCCTATAACGCAAGACGCCCATTCCCCCAAAAAACGCATTAGCAAACCGTCTAGACTAAGATAAACGCGCATCTTTCTGACTAAGACCAAAGCTATAGGCCTATAAATATAACGGATGTGTGTTGATTTTATCAGTGCATTTATATCATCCTTACGCAAGTGACTATGTAACGGTCTCGCCAAAATACCGCGCCGTCTATAATATATGCAAGACGGATGGAGACAGAAAATATACGCACCCGCAATACGCAGTCTCTTATTTGTGTTCGTCAAAATGTATCCTATAGGCGTCCTGTTGCAATCCTTCAAAATGTTGTGTTTTTTTCTGAGCCTCGCTGCTGCGATTCTAGCGCGATGTTCCGTCTGTCGCTCCTCCACCCCCTCCAAAATACCACAACTGGCGTTGCGCGTCAAAAGGCTTTTAAATAATCACTCGCACCCTCCCGGCCCAGTTAACATCAGCTATGCGTTTGCCATTCAATCTCCCAGAACACACAATACTCCTTCCAATGTCCGAAAAACGTTCTTAGTTTTGTATTTTCGCCTTTATTTTTGTCGGTCTAGGCCTAAGGGATGCTTGCAGGTGAGCAAGACTGGCATAGATGGCAGTTGCTACCCGTTTGGTTGACGCGTTGACTGTCAATGCGTTTGGTTGGCTTGAGGGTATTTTGTCTTCGTGTAAGTAGCGCCGCGATGTGGTAGAACTGGTATGTGTTAAGCTGCGCAGACTGACATAAAAGTACCGCGAGATGTGTGCTGTCGAACCGCTCTCGCGGTACTTGACGTCATATGTCGATGCTTCTGCGCAGTGCCGCGTTAAGTCAAACAAACCAATAGACGGCGCTCTGCATAGGAGCTGTCCAGCATCCCAGTGCTGAAACTTGCGCTGTGCCCCGCGGCCAACGGCGAGAGAGGGAGACAAACACTTAAAATAAACCCTTTAATGCGTCAGTACATGGACAAATGTAAACAAAAACATGTTCGGTCGTAAAGAAGGAGGAGTCGTTCTTTCATCCTTACGGAAGCAGTGAATGCGGAATCCAGTGTTTACAGGGCTGCAGACCGAGAATAAGATCAACAGAATAGACTTGGTCAAAGCGAAGGGTTAAAGAGAGATTGAGTAAGGTGTGGAGAAGTGGTAAGTACACACGCATACAGCACAGATAGTATTTTAGTAAGTGTTTGAATGGTAGCTTGTCGCACTTGCGTCACTCCGGAAATCCGCGCGCCATGAAAACGAACATAAAATCTGACTGCAGGAGGAATCATTATGCAACAGTGCAACATAAATCACGTTGGAAAACCACTGATGTGCTTGGATTACAGAAAGATGAATTGTCTGTGACTGTTGTACTCAGCTTAATTTTAATTCATAAACATAAAGGAATAGTGATAAGTCAAAGTGTATATATATATATTGATTTCACAGTCTGGAGAAGTATCATGTAACAAGTGCTTTTCTGGTCATGGAATTCATAGGCAAACAGTCTGGAGCCTGTTTACGAGAAAAACATTTTACATGATGATTTCATTTTAATGCCTTCTTTCTATGCTCACTCTCTCAGCATTATGTCCTGGTCGCTTGACTTGGTGCCTCTTCCCCCATGTGCACTGTTGGGAGGTCCACCCCTCAGCGGACTGCTATGCACCGTCCTCCTCCTCTTCCTCTGGTACTGCTACCGTGTAGGGTCTGACCCACCATCCCATACCGGAATGCACAAAACCAGCTCCACCCGCTCCTCGTTCTCTCGGTCATCCAGCCGATCGCCTGTTGACCCTGGGCACTCCGTCCCTAAAACAATTACCATGGAAACAGTGGAGGAAGAGGAGGGGCCTGAGAGCTACCTGACACCTGTGTTGAGCCATGCTCTTTTCCCCACTGAAGCTGCAGCAGAAAGCAGAAAGTTGTATAGAGCCCTACAGGAGTATGCAAAACGCTACAGTTGGGCCGGCATGGGACGCATTCACAAAGGCCTACGTAATCAGGTCAGTCATTAATTTTACAAATCAAAGTTTTATGCTCCTAATCATAAATTATGAGACTTTAGTCTGGGTTTCACAAGAGAGTGTCACATGGTTGCAGGTCCTAGATTGCAGAGGACTTTATAAACTGAACCTTTTAACCATATAGGGTTTAGGGTTTAGAATGTTGTACTTCATAATCATTTAAAAATGTATCTAACTTCTGTCTAGGCCAGAATCAATGATCGCCCATCTATTCAGAAGCCTCATCTCTTCTACCTCCCAGATGTTCCCAGCATTCCCTTCTTTCCCAGGGATGCTCATCGTCATGACATTGAGGTTCTGGAGGCCAGCTATCCCATAATCCTTGCTGAGTTCCAAGCAGTGTACCAGAGAGGAATTGATACAAAGTTTGGGTGGACTTACCAAGGACCAAAAGTAAATAAATGCACCAGTCTGTTTCATAGATTATAAAGTGCCCTGGTTGATGTTGAAAGACGTGTAAATGTTTTTACAGACATAGTCACAATGAACTATCATAACCAGCACATGGGAGCAGTGGTAAATAATGTAAAAATTCTCATTTTTGGGTAAATGGTTCTTTTGAAAGATTTAAAGATGCAGTGTGTCCATTTTAGCAGCATCTAGTGGTGAGGTTGCGAATTGCAACCAACAGCTCAGTCCACTGCTCACCCCTTGCTTTTGAAACGCATAGAGAAGCTACGGTAGCCATCACCAGAAAAACATGTTATCATCGGAGACAACTTAGTAAAAACAGTTTGTCCGTTAAGGGCTTCTGTAGAAACATGGCGGCACAAAATGGCGACTTCCATGTAAGGGGACCCTCAGTGTATGTAGATAAAAACATCTCATTTTAAGGTAATAAAAACATAACGGTTTATTATAAAAAGGTCTGATAATATAGTTTTGTATATTATTTTGCATTTCTGCCAAGAGATCCTTTTAAAAATTACACACTGCACCTTCAAATCACCACTGTTTGGGATCTCTGTTTGCTGAGGCCATATCCACACAAACAAGATTTTCAGTAGTTATAGACTCACATATGAAGCAAGAATATCTGCATTTGTTATTGACTGAGCTCATTTGTTTCTCTCTTCTTAGGGCCAGGCTGTGTTTCCTCTCTATAATGCCGGAGTGTGTGTTGCCGGTAACTGCCGTGCATGTCCGTATACATACCGAACGCTCCTGTCTCTCAGAACCTTCATCAGTAGTAACTCTCTGGGGTCTGCTGGCTTCTGGATCCTCGTCCCTGGTGCAACACTGGGAGGGGCTTATGGTCCTACAAACACTCGTCTTCGCTGCCAGCTTGGTATGACAGAAACATTGTTACATTTTGTTGTGATAAAATGTCATGTGTGTATGCATGAGTAAGTTACAGGAATGTTTATCTTTCTTTTAGGTCTTCAAACACCTGCCCAGTGTGAGCTGGTGGTGGGTGGGGAGCCACAATGTTGGTCGGAGGGACACTGCCTCCTAGTAGATGACTCTTTCCTGCACACAGTCTCACACAATGGTCAGGCAACACCACTGTCCAAAGCTTTCAATTCACATTAAACTAATTTTGTTTAATATGTATGTCCAAGAAAATCATGTGTTATACATAACCAAAATTTGTATATGTCTGTCCACTAGGAGGAGCTGAAGACGGTCCAAGGGTCATTTTTAGCATGGACCTCTGGCATCCTAATGTGGCTGCGGCAGAGAGGCAGGCATTAGACTACATCTTCGCCCCTGAGCAGTAGTTACAACTTTATTTCCCAGGATGCACCAGTCGAACCCTCTCTCACATGTAAAATGCCAAAACTATGCTTATAATTAGCTAAACGTTTTTTTTTTGTTTGTTTAGTTAAAGGCAACACTGTGAATATGCACCATTCAAGGGTCCCTATGCAGCAGTTTGCGAAATCATTATACAACCAGGAATACAGATAAGACAGCTTATAGACCATGTTGTGCTCTGTAATTCTGAGCACGCAGAGATACTGTGATGAAACACAAACAGTTTTTATACTTTATATCATATCTGACCTGTGCCTGTCTGGAAAATTCTGCACTCGTGTTTCGTGGTTTTTGTGCCTGATGTTTCTTTTCCTATCTTGACATTTCTGATGTATACTGTGATGTTTATGGTTATCCGTAAATACTGTACAAGTGTGAAGTTGTTTTATTACATCAGATGGTGATTTATTTTCAGAAGCTCACACTAAAGACTATATACTGTATAGAACCGGATTACTTGCATGCATGTAGCCAACAATGCATTTAATGACTATTCTGCAATATAAGTGTGTTATTAACTAAACTGACATAATTAAAATAAAGTATTTGTTTAAAGTTAAACACCTTCTAGTCGCTGGTGATTACTGAAATGCAAGCATGCACACAGCAAGACGATCACTCAGCACACACCTGGGGGTACATGGGTCTCCTCTGTCAGCAACTATATTGTACTGCACTGAAAATTAGAAGAATGATACAATGTCACAAAGGGGCTCAGGGGACCAATGATTAAAAAATGCATGAGAGGGGTGAGTTCCTGAAATACAGTGATGGAGAATGCTGAGGTCACTGATGATGTTTTTAGTACTTAGTTTGATAAACCAATCTTCTACTATCAATAAAACAGCTTTTAAACAGATGTCATAATCCCACCATTTTACTATCACAAACACAAAACAAGATTAAACAGCCATCAAACGTTTTATATGCACACACACACACACACACACACACCTATATCTCTCTCTCTCTCTCTCTCCATTTTCAATATCCAGAGATATTAATAGTTTGGTTTTGTCTCTTTTGTTTATAAATGGCTTATATTCATTTGTACTGTGTGAGGTTGAATTTATTTGGTATTTTACACTTTTTTTTCTTTCTTTCTGGATTTACAGAAAACTGTAAATGTAAGTACACTCTAAAAAAATAATTCAGGCGATCTGTTGCCACTATTTAATTTAATGCATTGGTGCAAGTTAAAAATTCTAAATAATTGATTTATTGAAAGATTTAAAGTTGTAAACGGTTTTTATTGAGTTGTCCAGACATAATAATGTTGATAGTTACATCAAGTTAATATTGTGTGTAACTTCAAATTAATTGTCTGTGTTAGTTTGTTTAAAACATTACTTAAGCTGTAGCAACTCGATGCATTTAGCTTGATAACTTCAGGTTCCCAGCATGCTTTGCATGGGACTTGATAATGAGAGTAAATGTAGAAATATGGTGTTATTTTATGCATTTCTTATCAAGATGAAAACATGAGAAGACTTTTAATGAATATTGTTCTGTACTTTTGGTATTTAAAAGATTTTCTGTTATGTTGTTGATTTTTAAGAGGTTGCCATTGTGCTGAAGAATAGAGCATTTGCTCAAGTTGAGAACAGACTCACCGAGCATTATCTTGCTGTTTTAATCAGATGGCATTTTGATAAAAATGCTAAAACTGGTTGTCTTCTGCAACCTGACAAGTGTTGTTAAATAAAAAAGTTTGAATAATTTTAGTAGTTTTGTGTAAATCAGTGTCCACGATTGAATCAAATTTAAAATGCAAAAAACAAGTTAAAACCATAGACCGTAAAAAAATATTGACGTAGTGTTCGGTACGTCACCCATTGGTTTGTGAAGATCGTTTCTGAAGCTTAAAGTAGGCGTTGCCTGCCGTCGCCATCTTGGCCGCGCGTCCCCGCGAATCACTCGCGGATAACCGAAAATGGGTAAAGAGGCGGGACATGGGTGAAGCTGAGGTGAAACCACGCCCGCCTAGCGCGAGTCTAGTGACAGCAGTGGCAGTTCAAAAGTCACTCCAGTGGCCATGCCCTTAATTATGCAGAACTTTAAGGCTTAATATAATTTAAACGGAGGAGTTACAAAATAATTCACCCCCCTCACAGTTGTCAACAAGGGCAAAATTAGCTATATAGACCAAAAACAGTTTTTGTACCAGGCTGTAAACATATTAATTTCTACTGTAAAGTTGGACATTTTTAACATGCGAGTCTACGGGAATTGACACCCTTTGGGAGCCAGCCTCAAGCGGCCAGTCGATGAATTGCAGTTTAAGTCACTTCCGTTTGGCTTCACTAGAGAGATCGGAAGGTTGCCACTCGTTAAAACAACTTAATTTTTATGAGTATTCAGCGACATTTTTTAAAGTACATCCAACTTATTATAGTTTGTTGGCTGGAATTAATTTCTGAAGTAGTTTTCTTAACTCAAAATAATTGATGCAAAACGTGTTTTTTTTGTCCAAGCTATATTTTTTAGAGTGTACATTGTGATTTTAGTGCAGTTCCGGCATCAGTCTCTGTGATCGAGCCATTTCAAACATTTTCATCTACTTAGATATCTTCTCTACATTCTTGTCAGTATATTTCATTTTATCAGACATTATTATTTTATCTTTTCGACTGTTACTAATCCTCTTTTCAGATGCGCTCTCTCGCTGTCAAAAATGAGCTGTTAATCTAGCATATATACCAGTATTGGTGGTGAGCGTGGACAGCTCTGGGATTACTGGAAATACATTTCGGGAATCAAGAAAATGCTGAGCATTAGCAATTTACATAACAAACTCACTGACCATGTATGTGTGTCACTAATATTTTTAAATTACATAATTCTGTCATCCTTACATAAACCTTTAATGCAAAACACATGCGAGTTTAAAATAATAATCATACACTGGCATTGATGTAAAAATAAAAAAGAAACATGCATTTTTAGTGTTACAAACCTATACATTTTCCAAAAAGTTTGATAAGCCTAATGTGAATTATTATTGTTTTTTTTTAACAAATACAGATGTTGATATATCTAAATTATTCATTCAACAACAGACATGTTGAAATGGAAATGAACATCCTGTACAATATATAGAAGAAACATAAAATTCGCAAAATCACAGACATTTTTCTTGGATCTGCTTATGGATTTGATTTATCTCTTTATCTCTCTCTCTCTCTCTCTTGCTGTCTTTCCCACTGTCATTCAAGTACTCATTCATTCACTTACTGTCTTCCTCTCTTACACACTCCCTCCCTCTCTGTATCATTGAATCATTTAGAGGCTGTTGACTGACAGTGAGGAAGGTTGTTTTCGCTCCTCCTCAGAGAAATGTGAACAGAGGGACAGAGAGGAGAGACAAACACAAAGCTAAAGAGAACTGAGGATCACTGTTGTACAGAGGAACTGAGGGAACAGGTGAGCTTGTGTTTAAAACTTCAAAACTTTTTTAATGTAGCTAAATGACTATATGAGACGTCATTCTTAGCAAAAGATGGATTACATATTTTTAACATGATAATTTTACTTATAGTTTTTATTATATTTTATAATCTTTACATTCATGCTGCCACTTTTATTTAAAGTGACACACAGTGTCTCAGTTATGAGTGTTTCACAACCTTCAGTTGTAACTCCTGTAAATGTGTATGCTTATTAGAATATTATTACTAATGTTTGTTAATGCAATAGTTTTTTTGACATAAATGCAAATATTTTAACAGGTAGATATACGAGGCTGTCAGATATGAGTCTGGGGCCAGCCTGCATTTTCCTAAGAGGAGCTAAAAGAGTTGTAAGTATGTTTTATCCTTTTTATTTATCCATTTAGTTACGGCAAGTTATTCTTCCTAGAAATTCCTTGTTTGGAAGAATTATTTAACAAGTATTCCCGATACACTGACACCAACAGTTTGTTTTGATGAAAATGCACAAAGAAACTAACTCTAAATGCTTTTACAGGAACGCCCGTTGGCTGATGAGGAGATAGACGGTAAGTCATACTTTACATTTTACTACCTTACTACCTTACTAGGTTTAGGTTTTACTTTTAAAAGGAATTGAATAAACAACAATTTATTCACTTATCAGAGCTGTTTCAGGTCATTTACATAACCAGATTGACCTTAAGATGCTTGTTAAGGTCATACAGCATACAGTCCAAAGACTGAAGCTATAGTGAAAATCATCTATTTTACACTACACAGTAATGTGAACTAAAACATTAATACACTGTAAAAAATTCTTTGCTGTCTTGAAATGTTTAGTTGAATCAACTCAGATTTACAAATAATTTTAATTTACTAATTTCTCTTGACTAGAGATGAGTTCTTATAACTTAAATATCAATAATATATAATACACTGTAAAAAAACATTTTTTGCATTTTGTCAAATTAATATTTTTATGTTACTTTAACTTAAAAAACTATGTTTAACAATTTCAATGTGATTTTATAAGTTATGTCAACTCTTCACAAGCCAAAACTTAAAATAGTAGGTTGAATTGACTTGCAAAACAACGTTGTTTTAACTTCATGTTGCATTTTTTTACAGTGTATAAGAAAGAAGGCAATTTCATTTTATAAGTTGTAGCAACTCATCTCTTGTCAAGATCAATAATAGTAAGTTGACGTGACTTGTAAATCTGAGTTGATTCAAGAAAAAAATTAAGGCGGCAAAGATTGACATTTAACCTTAAATGTCTAGTAATTGCAATATAATTTAGCTATATTATATAATTTTATAAAAATAAAAATATAAAATATATAATTGATTATATTGATTACATTAAGTTGATTTAATTTGAAACATCAATTGCTTTGTCCAAAATCTCCACCTAGTTAACTGAGTTCAAAGATTTTCTAGTTTTAATTCATTTATAATTATATTACTTTGTGGGGCGGTTTCCCGGACAGGTTTAGGTTAATCCAGGATTAGGCCTTATTAATATTAGGTCATTTAAGAAGTTTTTACAAACATACCGAAGTTTTTACAAACATATAGGTGTGCATCGTAAAATGTTGTCAACAAAATATGTTAAAATTAGATGTTTTTAAATTACAAGGTGTTTTTAAATGATAGCAGCTCAAACATCCATTTTAGTCTGAGACTATAGGATAAGCCCTGTCCGGAAAACCGCTACATGCAAGATCTGCTGACTCTGTAGCCATCTTTAAGAACCTCTCTTCACTGAAAATAATGATTCATTTAATTTACTCCATTTTTTAAGGTAAATGGTTGCAATTAATTTATTTAAGCTACATTTAAACAAAAAAGATTAGTAAAATAAAATGTTAAAATGTAGCTTAAATAGATTGATTGCAACCACTTACCTTAAAAAATGGAGTAAATTGAATGAATCATTTTTTCAGTGTTCCGCCAACACCTTCCTTACTAATACAGAGCTTAATGTCTGTCATTAAAATAAAAAAACCTAACTAACCCTTGGCTATGAATACTGTTTGATGAGACTAGCTCACTATGTGCACTATTGCTGTTCTTGTGTTGCTCTAATTTGTAAATCGCTTTGGACAAAAGCATCTGCTAAAAGACTAAATATAAATGTATGAATGTCTTAGGCCCTGTCCACACATACATGGAGAATTGTCACACCCATAATAGAGAAATGTCACGTCTATAATGCTGTTTCTTCCTGTATACAAAACTTTAAATTAAATAAATGTGACCCTGGACCACAATCATAAGGGTCAATTTTTCTAAATTGAGAATTATACATCATCTGACAGCTGAATAGCTTGATGTATGGTTTGTTAGGATAGCACAATATATGGCCGAGATAATATTTGAAAATCTGGAATCGAGAAAATCGTCTTTTAAGTTGTTTAAAAGAAGTCATTAGCAAAACATATTACTAATGATAATACATTTTTTTATATATTTATGGTAAGAAAATTAAACAAAATATCTTCTTCGTACATGATCTTTTCACAAGCAAATGTGGTATTCATTTTCTGATTAGCGGATATGTAGAAATATAAGCTCATGTGGACTAATGACATTGATGATGGGCTAAGCCCCGAAACTTTTGTCTGTATTGTTGCATCTTTGGCCATTGGATTTTTTTGGCATAGAATAAATGTTCTTGATATTATTTTGATTACTGTGTGCAGACTTTTCTTCTCGTTATTGTTCTAATTTTTGGAGTTACGCACCGGTGTTACCACTACATTGGACTAGAGGCGCGGACGCCATCCCTCTACACTTTTCATAATATCCAAATGATTTTTGGCATAAAAGAAAAATCTATATTTTGACCCATACAATGTATGGCTATTGCTACAAATATACCCATGCTATTTATGACTGGTTTTGTGGTCCAAGGTCATAAATATTAAATGTTTTTTTGAAGAGCTGCCCCTTCTTCATTTTATTATTATTCTGGTATGTTCCTTTAAATTTACAGAATTACAAAGTATGTTGTCTTTCTCCTGATCCATGTAATAAACTAATGTTTCTTTGTGTGTGAATTGTATGTTGCAGAGTTACGGGAGGCATTTAAAGAGTTTGATAAGGATAAGGATGGGCTGATTAGTTGTAAAGATCTGGGCAACCTGATGAGAACGATGGGCTACATGCCCACAGAGATGGAACTGCTTGAGCTCAGTCAAAGCATCAACATGAACCGTAAGACGTCAGCTCTTTTGTGAATTAATGCACATCTACCCTGTAGATTATTTTCTAAATGTATTTTTCTCATTTATTTCTCTCTCTCTCTTTGTTGTGCAGTAGGGGGAAGAGTAGATTTTGAGGATTTTCTTGACCTCATGACTCCAAAGCTGCTGGCGGAAACAGCTGGAATGATTGGACTGAATGAACTAAAAGAAGCATTTAAGGAGGTTTGTAGAGTAGTAGCCTATAAAATGTTGCCATTTTTACTTAGTAATATCAATGCCTTTTTAAAGGTTACTAAATTCCATTATAAAACTGTATATCATAATTTTTTAATGTGTGTAGTTTGATTTAGATGGTGACGGCTCTATTACAAAAGAAGAACTGAGGCATGCAATGTTAAAGTTATTAGGTGAAACAGGAAACAAAAAGGAAATAGAGGCAGTGGTCAGAGAAGCCGACAACAATGGAGATGGGAGTGTTGATTTTGAAGGTAAAAACTAAAAAAGAAGCACATTCGGAGTTGTTTTTTTTCTCAGCAAAGATATAGAAATGCTTTTAGGTTCATGGATGGTGTCACTGTGTTTCCAAAAAACTGCATTTATAACAATAATTTTTTTTTATGATCTCGTTCCTGCAGAGTTTGTCAAAATGATGTCTAAAAATTGAGAAGATACCCAAGCTGAAATCATCAATATACTCTACAGACCACAGAACTGTGCATATAAGGGAACAGCATATAAACACATTGTTTATATACTGTAACTACGTCACTTTTTCTTTATTATATTATATATGACCTCAGGCACTGACTCCTATAAACACTGTATGTTATAATGATGTCATATGTTAGTGTTATGCAACTTTTTAATGCTCGTCTGATACATGAGAATCGGATTTTGGACATGCATACTTGAACTTTTGGCATAAAATCAAATGAAAAGTGTTCCAGTGACTGCTTCAGTTCTTTTACATTAGTGTTTGTGCATGTGGATTTGTGCATGCCATGTTAATGATGTTGCTGTAATTTGATCATATCAGCTTTAGTTAAGCTCATCAGTGAAAATGAAAAATGTTATTAAGATCACAGTCTATCTGGAGTCTGGTTCAGCTTAATTACTCTGGTGCATCATTTTGAATAGAAAAAGCATTAAGGGTCAAACTGACTAACTGGCGGTGAAATCAGATACAAGTTTAAATTACTATATTTTATAAATCATATGGACTTGGAGATAAGCTAAAACTGTTTTTATCTGTAGACTGGGATGTAATTTTGAGACAGAAGTCTCATACTCTTGCCATGCATTCACAAATTATTTTGAAACCACTGAAAACTGCAAATGCCTTGGTGATGCCAAAGGTCAGAGAATGGTCAGCCTGGTTCGAGCTGAATAAAATAGATTAAAATTTTTAAAAATTTGGATATAAAATGATAGGTAGATAAAGTTGAAACTCTGGAACAAATGCTCTGGTTATGATGTAATGCTGTGTGCATGTCTCTCAGCCGCTGCATTTCAAGAGAAACAGACTAATGACAGTTGCCGAATGTCATCAGTGGCTTATTTTGGGATCTTTCGGCAACATCTGGCCCAGAGGTTAATCAGAGCTCGCTGTTAAGACAAGTAGTGCAGGGTATATGAGGAGATGTCCGTCCATGTGCTGTTATTAAAAGAATGCAATCATTTGGACAGTATGACAAATAGACTTTTGCTTTTGACAATGTGAATAGCAGATGTTTATTAGCAGTGGCACAAGCTTAGGTCAGCTGAAAAAGTGTTGAGCAGATGTGAGGCAGAGTTCGTGGAAATGTGCGATCATCATCTGCTGAGGTTAAGGAGATTAGCAGATTACAGGATTTAATTGTATTTTCTATATAACGTTACCTAAAGGTTTTCACGATAATACTATTTTCAGACCATATAATGCCAAATGCGAGCACCAATGATCTTTCAGTGTCGGGATTATCTGTCTAATCAGATTGTCATCTAGCAGAAGGTCACTGATGCAGATGTTTCAGTTTTTTATGCCGTCATTTCTCTTTTTGAATTTTTTCACCTGTTTGAAAATCTTTAAGGCAGTAGTTCTGTTTTTATTTTGTTGCTGTATGAGATATTATGACGTCGTCTTAAATATTTAACACAGGTCATTTTTCCCACAAAGATTACAACATATAATAGAATAAAAGAGAAAAATGGTACTAGGACATATAAAACAGCCAAAGTAATCCCATCAGTTTTATCCAGTGGCCCCAGAAAGTATTGGGACATCTAAACCACACCTAAAAATGTTTGCATGTCTTTGCAGTGTGTGTGTGCGCGTGTGTGCGTGTGACCGAGAAATGGCCAAGTATCGTATTATCATATTGCCCAGAGCGGAAATGACATAAATGAAGTCTGAGCATGTTAATGGCAGAAGCCACGGACATACATAATGCTGGCCTGTTTTAATCCCACTACAGGCATTTCTTTCTTTTAAACAACATAATCCCTTATTTACTCATAACACTCTCTCTGTCTCCCACATTTGTGTGCATTTAATCCACTATTTAAGTATTTAAAGCAGGATGTTTTCCATAAATATTTCATTCAGATCATACAACAGGATCTCTGTTTTGATCGGTCTATTGTGAAGTGGCTTGACTCATTTCTTTCTTGCATAAAAATGCAGCATTTTTGTTAAATCAACATATATTTTAGGTTAATTTAACTTAATAATTTAAGTTAAACAAATTCATTTTGTTTTCACAAGTTATGTCAAATTATTACAGGTCAAAATTTAAAAAAGTTGGTTGAATTGACTTGCAAAACCAAGTGTGGGCAACTATAATCTTGCAAAACGGAAACATAAGTCTCAGCTCAAAGTCAATAACCAAAACTGCCTGAAAACATACAGTATAAAAAGTCCACGATAATAGGCATTTTAAAAATATAAATACCTGTTTAAAACAGTGTATAGGGAAAAATTGCACGTCATGAGTATCAAAAGAATGTCAGTACACAAACTAGCCACAAGAGGACACTGTTTGTGTGCTCAATGAGCAGCGATTTAAAGTAAACCTAATTGCAAAAAATAACGTTATTTTGTGTCTTTGGTATAATACAGTGTGTTTGCGTGATTTATTGTTAAAAAAACATTATTTTCCACATACCATTCATTTTTGTAGCTCCAGATATACTTATTTCCTCAAACGCTCTGATTTTGTACAAAGCTCACTGATCATGATTGGCAAGCTAATCTGTACGTTGTGATTGAATCTCTCTGACGTCAGCCGGAAATGTGACGCTCCTTACCATGTTTGAACATTTAAAAAAACAAAAAAACATGTTTGAAAGATTTGCTCACAATGCAGACAAGAGTAAATTTACAGGCTGTGAGTCAAAGTGGGAGAAATTATGATGTCGGTCTTCTCTACATCACCAATCCAAGGAAGTAAACTGTTGCCTACAATCCGTGTGTTTGTTTTAATCTAAGAAAAGAGATTTACATTGGAAACGATAACTCACGTCATGATTTACTTTGGGATATGTACCTTTTAACATGTACCTTTACACATTTACACAGCAAAGGAAATGTAAAATCGTGAATCGGACCATTGGTGCTCTTTAATTCATATGATGGACTGTACAAAGAATAAAAACAGGATGGATCCAAAGAAAGATATGCCTACTGTAAACATCCATGAATAATAATATTTAGAAAAAACAAGATGCTGAATCAAAACAAGGTAATTTTGTTAAAAACATTGTCATATTTGTTTACCAAATGTTGCAATTCAAAACAAAACAAAATTTGTCTAAAATTAGCCTACATTTTTAAATGAGAAGGACCCGAGCCTTGCTTTTAACAGTGCAAAAGAATCAAAAGACAGACAGCTCATGGTAGTCAATGATGTTTTCTTTTATTTGTTGTTACAATATTGTAAATTGAACTTCACTTTCCAAAAATTCAGGCCATACTCTTCTGAATTGAGAGGTGTGGCCTGTGGCATGTCAGTCAAAGGTGGGAGGGGTTTCAAGGTTCTTACACTCATCTTAAAAAAGAAACGATACCCATTCATAGCTTTTAACAAACGTCTACACCCCTTTCAGTGCAGAACCAATCCGAAAGACCACCGTAACTAAACCGGAAAACCATTCTGCTTTGAGCTTCATAGGAGTAAAACAAGCTCTCTTTAATCCATTTTATGTCCGTTTTCTGACATCGATCCTCGAGGCATACGTAAGATCCCACTGAGATTTTCCAAACAGCAAGACAAATGTAACATAATTAGGTAAATTACTTAGTCATTTATTAATGGTCATACATGTGGTGAAATGTTTCCTCGGACTCCACTTGTGCATTCAGTAAAAAGCTGATGGTTGCAAAATGAACCAAAAACCATTAAACAGTTATAATACTTACTTATAAAAAGAAATGCCAGTATCACTTAATGTCTCTTAAGTGAATCTCAAAGAAATTGGCAGCAAATGAGGTGTAAAGTTAAACTGCACAACCACTGATACACATGCATACTGTACACATTCACACAAACATTCACACGCGTGGTAATGGACATATCCTGGGTAAGGGATGACGATTTCCTGTTTGGAAGGGCTTGGTGATGTGGCACGTTGTGACTGGCCATGAGGACTGAAGGAGGTTAAATAAAAAGTAGCCCCTTTTATGTTTTCTTTCGATTTTCCTTTTCATCCTAATCCTCTCCGGCTTTCATCCCTCTCACAGAACCTTGGCTGCGCATCTGAAAATGAAGTATAAAGATATGAGACGATAGCCTGGACTTCACAGACAGAGGCACATATTTGTTATTTAATTTCATCTGTTTAGTGAAATAAGACGGGTCACAGTCCTGGTTACTTTGTGTGTTATTTCTGATATGGCATTTTGCTGTAAAGCATATCTTGCCCGTTGCCCATGGCAACCATTCTCCTACACTGTGCTAGTTTTATGTCTCCTATACCCCTGTGCAGCTTTTCACATAATACAATAAATTCAACTTAAATCAATATTTGATGGTCAAATATTTAGGAACAATGTTCATAGCAACATTATTTGACTGATTATAACTTTCAGCTGATCATTATTACTTCAGATAAACTTGCCGCTATTAATTTTGCAATTCAAGTAAAATATTTATATATAACATATAATAGCACGTTAATGCAAATTCATTTTAACGCCACTAATTTTATTAACGTGCGATTAACGCAACGCGCAATTTCAGTTTGACCCTTGGTCTAGAACATAGTTTGATAAATTGAGATGGAGCCTTAGACAGTAAATGTGACCCGTGCTGTTTAAATAAGTCAGAGGTTTTTATAAAAAACGTACATTAAGCTCTCGTCTAGCAAATCCAATGCTCTAAATACTCGTTTAACTTATTTTTATTTGTACGTTTTCTGAGAAGTGTACCGTCCTAAATGCTTAACTAATACACAAAGGATGCGTGTCCATCCACTTGCACGCCTGAGATTTTGGTTTCGGTTTTAAAACAGGAATGAAAAAAAGGAGTGTAGGATTTGCTTGATGTTAAAATAATTAAGTTCAGGACCTGATTAATGTTAAAAGAGTTATTAAGAGCAACAAGACTCAAGAGCGATCTTCCTTACACTGACTAAGACATCTGAAGCGCGTGCACACAGACACGCGAGTGCCCAACCCCGATATATAGACATCTACACGAATTAGTTTTAAAAATATCTGTTTTGACAAGAATTCACGCAGATTACTTCTGTTTTGTCTTAGTGCAAATCATGCATTGTTTTGAAGTTTTTTATTAGAGAATGTAAAATATAAATAACTCATTTTTTAAATGTGCTCATTTCGACTCAATTTGTCAGCACGGGTCACAAATGATGCAGCAGCAAATCTTATGAAAGTACAATTCATATACAAAACAATGGCTGATTGTTCTGTCGAAAATGTAAACAGGCTGGTAAAAATACATTTGCACAAAGCATCTTTATTTGTCCCATGTTGATTATAGTATTAAATTAGGGTAAATTTAAAACAGATAAAAATGTGCGATTAAAGTACGATTAGTCGCGAGTTAACTCTTGACAATCATGCGATTAATCTAGACTAAAGATCAATTTCTCTGCAGTGATCTGGTTCCAAACGTCATTTTCCCGGTCCATGGACACGTGGCCGGGTTGCAATTCTTAATGTCGTGAACTCTAGGGGCGATGCTTTATTTACGTTGTCTGATTTATCAACACCCATCCATTCATGCGATGGAATTGGTCGCATACGACAGTTTAATGAATCACACGTGAGCATTGGCGTAAGCTGATTTTTTTTGATCGAATGTACGCTGGTTTCTACATTTGTTTGATAAATGAGGGCCATTGTGACAGTACCTACTGAATTACATGAAGTACCTACTCAGCCCGTTAAAACACTGCATTTTGTATGAATATGGGTAGTGTGAATGAAATTCGGACGTACTACATCCGCCATGTTTATAAACCATGTGAAATACGTTAGGTGAGCCGTTAACTTGTATGCTGTTAAATAAGCGCATTTTAACCAAAAGGAACAACTTTTTCCTTAAGCATTTACGTTTAAAGTTGCGTCACCGCTTTCCAACATTTTTGAATATGACAACACCTCTCCTTCTTCTTCGTTGAGCGACTTGAATGTGCATCGAAGGAGTAGGTCATCCGAGTAATTTTCACCTAGTGTTTTTCGAAGACAATAAATTCGAACATACTTCTCGCATCACCTGTTGCTTTTCGTCTACTATATAGTATGAAAAATAGGCAATTTTGGACGCAGGAATGGTTTCCGAAGTAATAGATACCTGGTCCAGCTCCCTCTGCGTCTCTTCTTCCATCCGACGAATGTCGTCCATAGTGAGGTCCACCCAGCGGTCCAGCCAACAAAACAGCTGCCGGTGGAAATTAGTGAAGAGCCTTTTCTCCTGCTACTCCATGAGAAACAGATGTTGAGGTTGGTGTTACTGTAAGTACATCAGTGTCATGAGAACCAGATATGGTACTACGAGATGTTGATGATTAAACCTTATGAATGAAGTTCTCCACACGTCCCTGCAGTCCCCACCAGCGGAAATGAACCGTCACCAACTTATACGCTGTCATATAGGGACAGTTACCGTTGTGAAGCTCTTTCTGAAAAGAGATAAGAAAGATGCATTAAAATTGTATTTATTATGTGTAAATACATGCAGATATAAATTTGTCAATGTATGTGCACGATCATGTTTACCTTCCATTCAGGTCCCAGAGGTCCTCTCCCAGTTTTCTCAGAGTGGTAGACGGCAGGGTCCTCGTCTGGTTTATAGTCCTGAGAAATGAAACAGAGATGATGGTATGAAGGAATGTGAGACGTAAGCAGCCCAACACAGATATCTGTGCATATGAAGTAACATTTATGAGGTTTATTTTAAGGCTTTGCTAACATATAACTGGATCCAAAATCATTTTACACCAAGACAGTAATGAAGTTAATCAACACACTATTTAAAAGAACCTGATAAGATGGGAAGTGTTGCCATTTTTACTATTTGGCAGGATTGAGACGGTCATAGATGAATGTTTTACCTAGACTGCTCTTCTTATTTCAACCCCTTCCAGTACGGATCCCTGCATCTACATTCAATGTACTAGATAAACTCATATCAAAGTTTATTTGGCAGAACAGACGACCTAGAATAAAATTAAAAACACTAACTTTAGGAAATGATAAAGAAGGGCTGCGTCTCCCTAATTTAAGATATTATTTTTGGACCGCTCAGGTCGCTCCAATAGTGGCATAGATCAACAAGGATGCTGAAACAGGAAGGATTAACATGGAACAGAGCACAGTACCATATGTCATCCGTCAACACTAGCCTTTATGATGATCCAAACCCAAGATTTTTTTTAACTGGTTTTATCAACTTTGAAAGTTTGGACCACAGTGCAAAAAAAAAAGTTTAGCTAAATAAGACCGTATGCCTTGGTTAGGATCATTTAGAGCCCTTTGACGCTACATTGAAACTGCAATTTGGACCTTCAAACCATTGGGTTCAATTGAAGTCCACTAAACACGGTTTCAGCAGTAACAACATAAACAAGCGGCTTTCGTGGTCAACATGTAACTTCCGGTAAACTCTGCTAAGAATCAATAGTTATCCTCAAATAATTTAATTTCTTTTTTAATTGAAGAAAGAAAGACATAAACATCTTGGATGATAAGGGGGTGAGTAAATTATCATGATATTTTCTTATGAAAGTTCTTATGGACTTGAAAATGCATGAAAAACTATAACAATTAATTGGATAAAACCACACCCTCCAAAGCTGGCTTAGTGGATAGAAAGATGTACATACGTAAAATGGACTATATGACTGCCCAACTCCAACTAAATTTCATTTTCATACAAAAGTGAACACCTGTTATTATGTATCTTGATACACTGAAAATAAACTGATCAGTATGGAACCTTTACATATTCCCATACTAATTTTTATTTTATTTGACCATAACATTAAGTGTGTGTTTTCATGTTACTCTTCAAATTTCTGTTTTTAAATGAAATTTCTGTTATCATTTACTCACTTGTATGTTCTTACAAACCTGTATAAATTTCTTTCTTCGCTCTGATGAACACAAAGAAAGATATTTTGAAGAATGTCTGTAACCGAACCATTCATGAGCCCCATTTACTTCAGTATTTTTTTTCTACTATGGAAGTGAATGGGGCTCATGATCGGTTTGGTTACAAACATTCCTTAAAATATCTTCCTTTGTGTTCATCAGAACAAATAAATGTATACAGTTTTGTAACAACATGAGAGTGAGCAAACAATGACAGAATTTTCATTTTTGGGCAAACTATCTCTTTAATGTACAAAAATAAATTAAAATACTGAATTTCTAATTCAACTCACCACATCATCCACCTGAGAGCGATCAGCTATATCAATCGGCACAATCTCAATCTCCTCCCATTCTTCAGGAGGAAGACCGTGAGGCTGCATAAGAGAAAGATGAAAACATTACATTAAAGATACAACGTTTATTCTATTTGCAATTAAATAGCAGAATAAATGTGTTTTGAATACTCATGCATGATGCATTATGTCAACAACTGCCTTGATAATTATCCTAAATAATATCACTTTGTTTATGCAATTTAATTATGATCAGTCCCAATGCAAAATGGCTTCTTTAAAAATAAATAAAGCACTTTATTATAGTGACAAAATGAACATTATGAATAGATGAGACCTAAATGTAACCACAAAACAAATAGCAAATAAAGAGCACATGACAAAAAGCACCTCGTGACATTTATGTCTGTTTGATCTCAGCCTCAGGCCTTTCAGAAATACCGCTTTGTTGGCAGAATCCGTTAAACACCATGTTGTTTTTCACTAAAGTTATTTTACCTGGTTAAATCAGGTTTACCAAACATATTAAGATGTTGACTGAATTTTTAGCTTTTTACCTTTATTCGGAAAGGTCAGTTAAGAGTGACTGGAGACTTATTAAGAAGTGGAGATTTTTGTTCATGTACTTAGAGGGTTTTGCAGAAAAAGACAGTCACATATGTTAAAGGACAAGTTCAGTATTTTACACTTAAACCCCTGTTTTCAGATTGTTTATGATGAAATAGAACGGTTTTTACTGAAATTTGGACATATGATGCTGGCCTGAGAATTTTTGGGTGTTTGTTCTATCACCTTCCACCTCTAAAATGGGTGTATAGGTGCACTGGAACAATCCTTCCTAAAATGCACCAAACCTTCGCCCACAAAGACGTGAAACCCACCGAGTGGTCAGGGGTGTTCACCGACATGCCAACACAAAAATCGCCGCAAAAGATGCTTTCCAACAGGTTTTATCGTAGTTTTTGTCCAACTCCATTGACTTGTATTAGATGTGCTGTGAGGTAGGGTATTACTCCGCGCCGGGAACCTTGTTTGTGTTCTTGCAATTGGCAAAGGCGGATTATCGCCACCAACTGGGCTGGAGTGTCTGTTATTCAAGCTCTCAACGGAAGAATAAACGGGTGTGAGGCGTTTGGAAAAATAGGTCCACAAGTTAACAACGAATGGTAAAACACCTGTTGGAAGGCATCTTTTGCAGCGATTTTTGTGTGGGCGTGTCGGTGGGCGCCCCTGACCACTCGGTGAGTTTCATGTCTTTGTAAATGAAAGTTTAATGTATTTTAGGAATGATTGTTCCAGTGCACCTATACACCCATTTTAGAGGTGGGAGGTGAAACACAAACACCCGAAAATTCTCGGTATAGAGGGTGTAAAATTCTCGGGCCAGCATCATATGTCCAAATTTCAGTCAAAACCGTTCTATTTCATCATAAACAATCTGAAAACAGGGCTTTAAGTGTAAAATACCGAACTTGTCCTTTAAAAACAAATAAAATGACTACCAAGAAAGTGACATTTGTAAAAATAAGGCATTCAAACACTGACTAATAACCTTTTCATTGCCATTAAAGTTAAATTACTGAACCTAGAGGGGTGATAAAAAGTGCTCATTTACATACAAGGACATTTACATAACATGTCAGATGCACTTAAAGGAATATTCCATTTTCTTAAAAGAAAAATCCAGATAATTTACTCACCACCATGTCATCCAAAATGTTGATGTCTTTCTTTGTTCAGTCGAGAAGAAATTATGTTTTTTGAGGAAAACATTGCAGGATTTATCTCATTTTAATGGACTTTAATAGACACCAACAATTAACACTTAACTCAACACGTAACAGTTTTTTTCAACGGAGTTTCAAAGGACTATAAACAATCCCAAACGAGGCATAAGGGTCTTATCTAGCGAAACGATTGGCATTTTTGACAAGAAAAATAAAAAATATGCTCTTTTAAACCACAACTTTTCGTTTGGGTCCGGTCCAGCGCGACCTAATGTAAATGCGTAGTGACGTAGGGAGGTCACGTGTAAAATGCACATTTGTGGACCATTGTAAACAATAAACTGACACAAAGACATTAATTAGTATCAGTTGACATACAACAACGTAGGAACGGTCCTCTTTCAACACAATTGTAAACACTGGGGCGGAGTTTCGCGTTCGTCTTCTGTGACCTCTTGACGTCATGATGTATTGCGTGGGGTCCCCTGGCGCATCACGACCAGATCTAGACGAGAAGTTGTGCTTTAAAAGTGTATATTTGTTATTTTTCTTGTCAAAAATGACAATCGTTTTGCTAGATAAGACACTTATGCCTCGTTTGGGATTGTTTATAGTCCTTTGATACTCCGTTGAAAAAAACTGTTACGTGTTGAGTGTTAATTGTTGGTGTCTATTAAAGTCCATTAAAATGAGAAAAATCCTGCGATGTTTTCCTCAAAAAACACAACTTCTTCTCGACTGAACAAAGAAAGACATCAACATTTTGGATGACATGGTGGTGAGCAAATTATCTGGATCCTTCTTTTAAGAAAATTGAATATTCCTTTAAGAGGGTTTTGCATCTGATGGGACAACATTTGGTGGATTATTGTTAATTTATCCTGTAATTTCATATAGATTAAAAGCAATTTACATTTCTTAGTACTGTATGCTGGATAAAAGGTCATTTTAAAAGTGTAAGACCTGTCTAATAAACTCACATTCTCAGTTGTTCCAATGTCAGGTTTATGCCAAGTTTCAATTTTAATGAAGAAGTCATCTTTCATGTACTCATTCTGAAAAAGAAGAGTATGTCAAACGATGCCATATTTATGCAATATTTAGACAGTGAAACATGCTGACTAAACTCTTGAGTCGACAAAAATGAACGGCGAGTCTAGTAGTCTAAAATGATCTGGTGTCAATACACTTACTGTAACAACTGCCGTGTTCCACAATCAGTTTGGATATAGGAAAGAAAATAACACATTGATAGTCAGTAAAGTTATTTTGTTTGCACTATAAAGGACAGCTCAAATACACCCACCCTGTTTAAGTACTCAAGCAAAGATCACAGAAGAATCATAAAATGTCATACAAAATCACATATGTGCAAAGTATGTTGTGTTTACTAACTAGTGCGACAGTAGGGGTAAGCATTCCAGGCTTTCTCATGAAAAACCAGGGCTCCTTCAGGTGCAAACATCTGAATAAAACCGGGAACCTTGCTGTAAAAGACAAATATTATGTATATAACTCATCTCAGTAACTAAGTTTTGGACTCTATATAAAAATATCTTACTAGGATAGTATGTCTTAGTCAGAAGTTCCCAAACCATCCTAGGACAATTCATAAAATATTTATAAAACAGGCCAGTGTTACAAAAAACGCAAACATTATGGAGATCAGCATGATCAGCACATGTATACTTACCTGTGTATGTGGTAGATCTTGTGGGTATACTGTCCCTTTTCCCCATCTTTTTCATAGGGTTCATTTCGGAGGACCTCGATGCCCTCTCCACCACCCGTGTTATTCTTACTGGCCTCTGCAACTGAGTACAGTTGGCCAACCTGGTACTGGGAGGGGAATGAGATGCCTTATATAAGTAACCAATGGCAACTGTCCGCTAGTTTACAGTAACATGGAGATAAATAATGTAATGCAGTAGGTGATATGTTGACTCTGAATTGACAAATGGAGTCGTCTGAGTATTTGTTTAGGCAAGCAGGGAAACAGAGAAAATGTAAACAGCTACTGATCCCACAAGGCATAACAGCGCTAAATATTGAACTTACCTCTTCTACTGAACATGGCAACAACACCTGGCTGAAAACAGAAGTGAAGAGAGATGTAAAAGGCAGTTAGACCTCTAATAAAACATAGTGATCGTTTATTCTGATGTTATGGAGGCTGTATCGCCTTGCGCCTATGTAACGGGCGTGTCAATAACCGGCCCGGTTTCTTCATAATAAACAGCGCTTTGCCATCCGGTGGGGTTTGAACGCGATATATTGTTTTGGTAAGCATGCAACGTATCACACATTGAGTAACAGCGGTACTGACGGGAAAGCGGTTGATAAAACACACTGATACGGTACCGGGCAGGCTAGGCGGCTAGCGATGACCAGCCGATCCAAATCAGGGTCTTTAAATCCCCCATTCATTATGCCGTACAGGGATATGGATGAAATACGGAAACCGCATAATGTGCATGATTAGATTAATAGCATAGGTAAAATCTAGGCGAGGTATGGTGTAAAAGCTACTCACTATTGCTTGATGAGTACCATCCCGAATCTGGACAGAACGGTACATTCAACAACAGACTGCGATCGCCGGAAATGAGAGCAGCGCGTCATCACTGGAATGAGGCGTCATGCAAAGGTTGCAAGGAAAGAGACCATGATGGGAAGGGAATTTCATTGGGGAAAAACTTTCTGTATTAGACTCATCGATTTGGAAATAATAATGTATATATTAAAATAAATAAAAATAATGCATAAAATTAGTGTTTTCTAAATAATCTCCGTACTAATCTCCATTTGTTGTTTTACTATTAAACAATATCAATTTGCAAACTCAAGTAGGGAACAACTATATGCTGAAAATACTGTACAACTAATATAAGAATAAATATTTAATTAAATCTTCAGTATCTATTTGTGTACATATATAGGCCTGCTTAAACTTATATGCTCCAGTAGTTATAAAACAAGAATTAGGAGCATATTCAGTACAATTTAACAATAACATTTGGGGGGGCTTACAAGGCAAGTGCAGTAAGAAGTACTTAAAGGTGGGGTGCATGATCTCTGAAAGCCAATGTTGACACTTGAAGTCACCTGAACAAACACGCCCCTATCCCAATAAACTCTCGACCTTCTTTTAATAGACCCACCTGACACATAAGCAACCCAGGCAACGATGTTGATTAGTAGACACGCTGCTTACTGCTGATTGGCTACAAGTGTGTTTGGTAGTCGGCCCCACTCCCTTTTCCAAAGTGTTTTTCAAAAATCATGCACCCCGCCTTTAAATCTTAAATGGAAAGAGACTCATACATAACTTTATAATCTACAAATGGATTGATTGTCTTTGAATAAATAGTTAATGAATTACCATTTTTTTAAATAAGGAGGGATAACAGTTATTCCACTTTTTTATAACTTGGTTTCCAAGTTAGCAATCAACATTAGCATCTGACAAATACTAGACTATTTTAGCACATGCTTCTGTGAGTGAACATTGTATGATGAGCCTGATTTTCTTAGCTTTTTACAAATGGATTATTTTCATTTTAACTTTAACTGCTTTATAAGTTGCTAAAACTCTAACCTGCTATAATTTTTCATGTATAGGCTATTTAGTGGAAACAGCCTTTTGAAACATGTTGTTTTACTGTTTAGTTAATGTTGCACTCCATGTAAGTTATAGAAGACTGATATTAGAGCAATTCTATGAATATTGTAACAATGTCAACAACTTAATTTTCAACAGTTTATTGAGAATTCAGACACAAACCATGAAAAAATGCTAACATTAAATGAACTTTTTCAGATATAACAATGCCTGCATTTACTTATAACTGAAAGACACATACAGAAAAATTCTGTGCATTTTAAGTTAACACAAAGTTTCTACTTATTCCTTAACATGCAAATGGAACACCATTTAACATCTTTTGATAAACATTAACAGTCATGCGTTTTATATATTATTGACAGAAATATATGTTTCATATGAAATAATCTCGAGTTACAATATATTAAACAATATTAAAATGTACTCAGTTCAAATTCAAATAAAAAACAACATAAATCTAAACTGAATATAATACCATCAAGAAACAGAATCTTTGTTATAGTTCACAACATAGAAATAAATGGTCCAAAAGGTTTATATAACTGTAACTGTGTAAACTGTATTGCAAAAATGCTTAACTAAAGAGCGATATCATATCTCTTCTTATACCTAATCCACCTCCTCAATTGTTGGACCCTGAGATCCGGCCTCTGAGCTAGCACGAGTCTGAGCTCCACAACTTCCTGTTGGCATCCCACCCTGGTATAATTTAGTGATGATTGGGTTGCAGACTTTTTCCAGCTCCTTTAGCTTATCATCATACTCTTCCTTCTCAGCCAGCTGGTTGTTTTCTAGCCATGAGATGGCTTGGTTGCATTTTTCTATGACTTTTTTCTTATCATCCTCACTGATTTTTCCTTTCATGTTCTCATCCTCCACACTGTTCTTCATGTTGAAGGCGTAAGACTCCAGTGAGTTCTTGGCAGCAATCTTCTCTCTTTGCAGATCATCTTCTGCTTTGTATTTGTCAGCGTCCTGCACCATTCTCTCAATCTCTTCTTTGCTTAGTCGGCCCTTGTCATTGGTGATGGTGATCTTGTTCTCTTTGCCAGTGCTTTTGTCCACAGCTGACACATTTAGGATTCCGTTGGCATCGAGGTCGAAGGTCACCTCGATCTGCGGAACACCGCGTGGTGCCGGTGGAATTCCTGTCAGCTCGAACTTTCCGAGCAGATTGTTGTCTTTGGTCATGGCCCTCTCTCCCTCATATACCTTGATCAGGACACCGGGCTGGTTGTCTGCATAGGTGCTGAATGTCTGGGTCTGTTTGGTGGGGATGGTGGTGTTGCGTTTGATGAGGGCAGTCATGACTCCTCCTGCTGTTTCAATACCCAGAGACAGTGGAGCAACATCCAGCAGCAAAAGATCTTGAACGTTTCCAGATGTGTCGCCCATAAGGATGGCGGCTTGCACTGCAGCACCATAAGCCACTGCTTCGTCTGGGTTGATGTTCTTGTTCAGCTCTCTTCCATTGAAGAAATCCTGCAGAAGTTTCTGGATCTTAGGGATTCTGGTTGATCCACCAACCAGAACGATGTCTTTAATCTGAGACTTGTCCATTTTGGCATCTCGCAGGGCTTTCTCCACCGGTTCTAGAGTTCCCCTGAAGAGGTCTGCGCACAGCTCTTCAAACCTTGCTCTGGTGATGGATGTGTAGAAGTCAATGCCCTCATACAGGGAGTCGATCTCAATGCTGGCCTGAGAGCTGGATGACAGGGTTCTCTTGGCTCTCTCACAAGCTGTACGAAGCCTCCTCAGTGCCCTCTTGTTCTGACTGATGTCCTTCTTGTGTTTCCTCTTGAATTCTTCTACAAAGTGATTCACCATACGATTGTCAAAGTCTTCCCCACCCAGGTGAGTGTCTCCAGCTGTGGATTTCACCTCAAAGATGCCATCTTCAATGGTCAAGATGGACACATCAAATGTGCCTCCACCCAGGTCGAAGATCAGGACGTTACGCTCTGAACCTTTGCTTTTATCCAGCCCATAGGCGATGGCTGCAGCTGTGGGCTCGTTGATGATTCGCAGAACATTCAGCCCAGCGATTACTCCGGCGTCTTTAGTGGCCTGCCTCTGAGAGTCGTTGAAATAGGCGGGAACTGTGATGACCGCATTTGTCACCTTCTGTCCCAGGTAAGCCTCTGCAATCTCCTTCATCTTAACCAGGACCATGGATGAGATTTCTTCAGGGTAAAATGATTTGGTTTCTCCTTTGTATTCAACCTTTACCTTTGGCTTTCCCCCATCGCTGATGACTTGGAAGGACCAATGCTTCATGTCAGACTGCACAACTGGATCATCAAATTTCCTGCCAATCAGCCTCTTGGCATCAAACACTGTGTTGCTGGGGTTTATGGCCACCTGGTTTTTAGCTGCATCTCCAATGAGCCTCTCTGTGTCTGTGAAGGCAACATAGCTTGGTGTTGTTCTGTTGCCCTGGTCATTAGCGATGATCTCCACCTTTCCATGTTGATAAACTCCCACACATGAGTAGGTGGTGCCCAGGTCAATTCCAATACCAACACCTTTTGCAGATGACATCTTTGTTTAACAGATATTTAACGGCTTGCTGTCTGTAACAATATAGAAACACAATAAATATCTGTTAAATGCGTTTAAACATTTATACACTGTATAAAGTATAACAAGTAACCAAATTAGTGTGAAATCAGCACTACGTGGAAAGTTTTAGACAATAACTAAAAAATAGTTGAATACAAATAAATTATATACTAAATTAAAAGGTTGCTGTTTGCCAACTAACAATATTTTATAAGTTTAAGTTAGATTGTAATAGAAGAGTATACAAAACGTTACAAATTATTTGGAAATAACATGCCCCTATTTATTAGGGTAAATTCCGGTAGATTGAGACACTTTTTGACATTAAAGTCACCAGTGTTGGGTAAGTTACTTAAAAAAGCAAATTAATTACTAGTTACTAATTACATCTTCAATCGTTAAATTAGATTACTGTACAAATTAATTTGTCCAAAACTTATTTAATTACTTATTACGTTCTAAATCCTATTTTTTAAATTATACAAAGATAGGCTTGAAACGTCTCGAATAAATCATATAAAAGTACGATCACACTTTTTAAGGTCCAATTCTCACTCACTATTAACTATACTCCTAATTATGACTTATTAATACTTAGTACAGTAGTTGTTAACTTTAAGTATTAGTAGAAATTGTTTAAGATTAAAGATAAAAAATAAGGTTTTTGCAGAATCAGGCATTAATATGTGCTGTTTAAGTACAAACAAACAGTCAATGTCTCAGTAATATTAATGCTAATAACAAACCAGTTTAGTGAGAATTGGAAACTACACTAGAGTGTCTTATTAACTCACCAAAGTATTTAAAGTGAGAAGGATAACTTACATAAAAAACATGCATTTTAACCTTAGACTTTATGTATTTAACAGAAGTAACTGTTATTAAATTACTGGAAAAATAAGAGTAATCACTTAATTTACGTTTTAATGAAAATTAAATAAAAATTAATTACTTAGTAACTAGTTACACCCAACACTGAAGTGACTATCAAAAACTGTCATAATTTTACCTGAATTCATTATTCGTGTAAAAGTTCAAAGAAACGATGCAAGACTTACGTGAAATATCGTGAAGTAGCTTGGTTTTTCAAGCAGAAAGTAGTTTTATTATCGGTAACAGTCGTCCGCTTCGTTCTGTGACAACACTGCACGCTCAGCTGTTGATATACAGAAACAGCGCGTTTTCTACGCGCTTCTCGAACGCTCGAGAGAGGAGTTGACCAATGAAAAGGCAGAACGCGCGTAAAGTTCCGCCCATTGGTTGCTGCCATTGGTTGCTGGTTGAGATCCCATAATAAACTTCGTTCGCTTTCTGGAGCATTCCTTCAGAAACTGGTGATGGGTCGATTCTTTAACTTACTTTTGACTTATATTTAGCTATATTTACTTTCTTTGTATGTGTGCTTGTAAGACCTAAATTGTGCTTTCAGACCTGTACCCGTACCAACTAACGACTACTTTGCAATTTTATTCTCCTGAAATGTTGAAAATGTTTGTTGAAAATGTTTTATTAGGCTTTCGTCAATAGAGGGCAGTATATGGAAGTGAAAAAGTGACAATCGAGCATACACCTGTTTTTGAGGAAAATGTTGAATTGAGTTCACGTTTATTTATATAGTGCTGCTTTCACAATTGTTCATTGTTCCAAAGCAGCTTTACTTGAACTAGAAACCAAGAAAACCCAGAAAAGCAAAAAACAACAAAAGCATGGCTTTTAAGTTTAACTAGCCTATTACAGTTATTTAAATGGATTTCCTTATTTGAATAACACAATATTCCTAACTATATATTATGAACATAGTCTAGGATGGAGTACAACTATATTTTTAAATCTACATAGGGGTATTGAAAATTGTTTTCTAATAGAAAGATGTATTAGGTAATAATAGTCTATAATAATATAATAATAATAATACCAAGTAAAGTAACGAAATCTGTAAGATTGTAATTGGACCAAGACAATGAAAGCAGTATAATGTAAATGTACAAAATAAAGTTCTGAGTTACACCAATGTCAACAGTCTCACGGTAAGCAAAATGTCTACATTTTAAGTCTTTAAGTACATAACATGATTAAATATTTTCTCAAATTTTTGCTTGTTTTCATCTGTGGTTTGTACGAAGTATAAAGAGACACTGCACTGATAGCTGCCCACTGCTCCGGGTGTGTGTTTATGACTTGCTGTGCATGTGTTCACTATTTACTATATGGGTTAAATGAAGGTTAAAATGAGGTCACATTCCAAGTATGGGTTACTACTATACATTGGAAGATAGTTCACTTTTTTCATGTTCTAAGCATAATTCTTTTTTTTCTTTTTTTTTGGAAAAAAGATGAAACAATTAACTATACAAAACCTTTTTTTTTGTATAGTGGAAATGTAAGTGCTTGGGAATAACATTGAAAATCTAATACTAAGCAAACGTAGCTATCATACTAAATAACCAACAGTTAAATAAAAACTGGGCTTATAACATTGAGGTGTTTTTGTGGGTTTCCAAATGGTCCAAAATGAAGTGATGGATGGTCCTTAACAAAAGCAATCAAAAACAAATTGTACATTAGGCATACATGAGGTTTACATTAAGGCATAGATGAGACCTTATAAACCTTTTAATTAATTTGTCATGGATAGCTAATAAATTCTTAAACAGAAGCTTAAAAATATTTTTTTCATATTTTACATTAATTGTGCAGCACACTAAATTCACGGTTATATCTGAGGAATAATAAATTTAATGGGAAAATAGTTGTCTTTTTTGCAACTACTCTATGGGAGACTGCAATGTTTACAGTAGAGAGAACAAAGTCTTCTATGCATACTTAAGTCTTATAATGTATGTTTATTTGTGCTTTATTGCACTTAAGCGCACAAATTCCTTACCTCTTTGATGTAAACAAAAATAAACAAAATGTTCTATTGACGTTAGCCTGTGAAATTTCTATTGGGTACACCGATCCACACGCTCTGATCTACAGGAAGTATGGAGAATGGGAACACCATAGCAAAAGAAGGCTAATCTTTGAACTGATGCATATCCATAGACTTTCCCAAAGATATTTCTGTGTAGTTTCTGTGATACAGTAAATTTACTAGGTTTCAGAAAAGATTTAAAAGGATTTAAATCTCTAACCTTAAATGAATTTTAGTTCACCAACCTATTCTATAAAAAATAACATGTGTTTTCTACATAGCTCATGCAGCTTTATAAGCTGTATTAACTTATTTAATATGTTAACAGTGTTTGATAGTAAGCATAATATAATTTGTAAATGTTTACTATCTTATGCAAAATTGCACACTTATGCTATATAGACACAATTCTGTTAATTAATTATGTAAGAATCAATTTAACCAAATACAAAATATTTACATTTGCAAATTCAAAAGTGATTCTTTATTCTAAATAACAATGAAAGCATTTTTATCCTCCCAAGTTCAAATTTTTAACGTCAATTAAGCATCAATCCCCGTTGTCCAAAGTGCACATCCCTTTTCCTCCTAATCTTTTTTCTCCCATTGAAAATCCCCCTTCTCCCACACTCTCTGTCCCTCAACCAACTTCCTCTCCCACTATCGCGAGAGACTGATTGGGACAGCAGGCAAAGAAATATTCATATACCAGCAACAAGACCGGTTGCAAAATCCTTATACATAAATGTATATGATTAATCAATAAATGTAGCATCAGCAAGGGACCGATCAGCCAGAGAGGAATGAATATTAGTGTTTTTAACATTGGCAGACACACTGCCTGCTTAGCAATACAGTCAGCTAGCTGACCAGCAGCTCAAACTTGGTAATTTATGAGCAGAGCTAGGTTAGCCAGTTAGCAACATAGGCTAGTCCAAAATACGCTTGCACCTCAACTTCTTTGGGGTTTCGGTCAAATTGTGTGGGTTTCGTGGAAATAGGTGAGTTGACTGAATATTTTCTTTCTATTGCACTTGATTGTTAGCAAACTGCCCAACTCAAGCTAGCTTGAGTTAGCTCGGTGTGTTGACATTATCAGCGTGAGCGCAAATGACAATTAAACTCACAACCAGGCAGTTAGATATGACGAGCTTTGTTGTTGTGCTATGTAGATTTGTCGCATCTCTCGGTCGTTTTAGTTTACACAGATAGCAAATCTTTAACGGTTTGTGTGGGTTTTCTTTGAAGCTAGCTGCATCGGCCTCGAGTTACATACTAGCCTAAAGACAGTGAGTTATCACGGGGGCTTATGAGCATCATTGTAGCATCATTGTTGCATATTATGCTTATGTAAACCGACTCGGTTTTTTTGTATTATAAATGGTTTGTATACTACAAGTTCGGGTTCGAATGCGTAAACGTCTCAACGCGTGGGTTCTAGATTAGTTTTTAATAAAATAAATGAGAAAATAGCGATCAGCACGTTCTTCTGAAATCAGGTGCAACAAGATTGAGTCTCGCAGCTCGAACTATGTCATGGGATTGAACCCATTGTGGTTCAAGCAAAACAACGCGTTTATCACCGCCACTTGACGCAAGTAGCTTAATGTATAAATGTCATTTTTACGCCCTTGTTAAATAAATACGATGATCATGCCTGTACTGTACACGCCTGTTACTATTATCGATATGCACACATGAAAAATAACACAGTAAAATATTTTATTTACTATAGTTAATTGTATTGAAATTTTAATTTAGAACCTTACTATAGTAAATGGTAAATTATACTTCAATATTTGCTGTAGTTCATCAGTTCACTATAATTAATACTACAGAACGCTATAGTATGTAGAGGTCGACCGATAGTGGATTTTACCGATAAGTTGGTCCCTACTTGCCGATATTCGATTAATCCACTGATAGTTATTAAAATGGATACTGGATAAAAAACAAACATAACACTAAAAGTGAAACAGTGCTGAAATGTATTACAAAGATAATAAAACAACAGTACTGAACCACGAAAATGGGCTAAATGAAATAAATGTATAAATAAAAATATACGTATTCATTGAAATAAAAACTTCTGTGAGTGAAATACTCCCACTGGTAAAATTCAAATGACATAAATGTATGTTATGTGTGTAGTCTTGTACTTAACTTGTTTCTGTTTTAACACTTGATGATTATCTAATCAAAATAACAAAAGATGTATTTGCAGTGATGATAAAAGAATAACTGAATTCTGATTTTGATTTGTTAGATATGTTAACGTAGCCTAATGCAGCATCTATTCAGCAGATGAATTACTTCATATTATGATATGAAGCAATGGATGAACTCTGAAAAACTATTGGCATTAATTTTTTGCCGATAACCGAATGTTTCGCCCATGAACTATCGGTGTCGATTAATAGGCAAAACTGATTAATCGGTCTACCTCTAATAGTATACATTAACAAAGTGTAGTAACTTCAAATATTTAACAATTTAGTACAGAGTACATACTAAATTATACTACAGTATTTTTTTCTTGTGTGTCAGTATTAGACTGATTATTTACATTTACACATTTGGCAGACACTTTTATCCGAAGCGACCGACAGTGCATTACAAGGTATACATTTCTTTATCAGTAAATGACTGGGTTCAATCCCATGACCTCTTGCTCTGCTAATACAATGCTCTATTACTGAGCTATTCCAGATTATTTTAATTCATTATGGGGCGGTTTCCCAGACAGGGCTTATCTTAGTCCCAGGCTAAAATGCATGTTTGAGCTGCTTTAATTTAAAAACACCTTGTCCTGTTTAATTTTAACAAAGTTTGTTGACATTGTTTTGTCTTGAGATGCACACCTGTAGTGTTTTGTGTAAGGTCCGTTTGTAAAAAACTTCTTAAATGACCTAATCGTAATACGGCCTAGTCCTGGATTAACCTAAACCCTGTCTGGGAAACTGCCCATACAAATGTTAAAATGCAGTATTTGCAAAAACTTTCTCCTGAATCTAAAAAATTGTTTGCAATGAAAGCTATTTATAAAGATATTTAATGCCTTCAGAACTGGCATTTAAAAGATGTAACATTATTGCATGTAAATTAAAGTGGATGTGTAAATTATTTCTTCGAATAAAAATACTAATGTTGTTTCTCTTTTGTTTTTATTAATCATTTTAGGTCACTTCAGGATCCTTGCACAATTATAAAACTCCGGAGACCATTTAAGAACTAGCCTGCTGCTCTTGACATTTTTTAAAGTTACTTGACATATAGCCCGTTAAGCATACATTTACACACATTATGTGTAAAATGTAAACTATTTTGTAACATCAAACTTGTGAATCAGATTATTGTCTTTTAAATGGGGGAAAACAATTATAAGTCATTTTTAGGTCAGGTATTTGGAATTTATGTCTGTTGTAAAATTATAGCCCGATGAACGGCGCATACACCCCCCATGCCCATGTAGATCGCCGCGATCACTTGATTCTTGACCCAACATCTTTAATATTCAGTTGGTCTTAAATTGATCACTCTGTTTATCAGTCATGAATGGCTCGCTCTTAACTCCGCCTAGTCCTCGTGCTGCGGCTGATTCGTCTCCTCTTCCACCCTCCCCATCTCCCTCCCCTTCTCCTCCATCCCCATTGCTGTTGCCCCTCTCTACAAGACCCCCACCGTTGCCTCCTCCAACTCCTGCGAGTCAGCCGTTGTCGTCCTTATCTGACACGCCCACACCATCTCCATCTCCCTGCCTTAGCTGGACCGAGTTCTGTGAGCTCCACGCACGGGTAGCCGCTGGTGACTTTGCCCGTCATTTTCGGGCCTTCCTGCAGGAGAACCCGCATTACTCCCCTGATTCTGCTGCTGCTTTTTGTCGCCGCTTTACTGACAGATTTGTTCAACATTTCGAGAGTGAACTTGAGGGGACTGCCGTTGGTAGGGAAGGACCCTGGGTCGCCCAATCAGATGTTACATCACTGGAGGAGGATGCAACATCTCCACCCCTGCTGCCACCAGAGGCTACCACCCCCTGCCCCCCCACTCACATTCGTGCTGCGTCCAAATCTCTGTTACCCCAGCACGGTCACGACGAGGCCCGCGGTGTGGAGAGATTCCAACACCCTGCAGCATTTCAGGACTCCTATGCTCATACACAAATCCTGCCCCCTTCATCTTCTTCTTCATGCTCTTCCTCAATGGGCGGGAATAATGGGCGGAGGGAGGAGAGGGGACTGACAGGTAAACAGTATCATCACAATCCATCTGGCTACAAAGACCTAGAGGAAGAAGAGGACAGCTGGGCGGGGCCTGTAACTGAAGAGGAGGTGGACACAGACATTGTAGGGAAAGACAATGAGGCAGAAGGTGATGTTACCTCAGAAAGATCTGATCTCAGCCAGACTCCAGCATGCTTCAACCCCTCTGGCACACCAGCAAACTCTGGGTCAAAAGGCAATGGTACGCCCATGGGGAGTCACTCCAAAAACAAACTAAAAAAGCGCTTTTCTCTGCGCAGCGTGGGCCGTAGTGTTAGGGGGAGCGTGCGAGGCATCTTACACTGGCGCAGCTCCTCCAGCGACTCCCCACAGAACTGCAGTTCGGGTAACTCCTCCCCTCTTCCTTCCAGTTACAGCTACACTACAGGTTTGCAGGATGGCAAGAGGAACTCCCAGGCTGTTCCTACTTCTCTTCCTGTCTCCCTCTCCCTTCCCCTCTCCCTGCCCCACTCTTCTTCATCATCTTTGCCTCCATCATCCTCCAGCAGTGCAACCTCCCTCTCGTTCTCCGAGGCCCGTGATTGGCGGAGGAGCAATGGAGATGGGGAGAAAGAGAAGTGGAGTCAGAGGTTGGAGAAATTACGACTCTCCCGGTCACCGCCACCGAATCTGTCCACTGCGGCTCCGCTATCCTTGGCCATATCGCCCTCCGCTTTGCCTCCCAGCAGCGCCGGTGCACCCAGGAAAATGGGCAGGCTGGTCCGGGAGGGAGGTGTGACTGTGTGCTCGTCTTTGGATGAATTTTCTAGCACTTTCGGTTTCACGGGTTTCTCGTTTGGACTGCTGCACCACGGCACGGACAACAGCAACCCCGCATCGATGCATCCTCCAGCCACGGGAGGAGCTGTTGGTGGGCGGGGTATGCGTTGGCACAAGTGTCGTCTGGTACTGAAAGAACGAGATAAGGATGGAGGGGATGGAGGACTGGAGTATTTCCTGGAGTTTTACATCCCACCAAAGGTGAGAAAATTGAATTCCAAACATCTCATGATTCCGAAAATCTTACATGTTAAGGGGTTGTGCACACCAACACTTTTAAACGCGGCTGACAACGCCGAATGCCAGCTGTTTTTCAGCTGAGTGCCAGCTTTCTTCAGCTAAGCGCTTTGGTAGCACTGATATGTCAGCTGTGAGACGGTTGGTTGCTGTGATACTTGTCCCGCCCCTCCTTCACTGTGATTGGACGGCCGCGTGAAAACTGACATTGACGAGCGGAGCTTTTCATCCAAAGTTGAAAATTTTTCAACTCTCTGCGCTCAATGCTGAGCGCGGAAAAACCGTTGGGCGCCGGTGTTCTGCGCGGAAGAAAACCACTAGCTGCTGGCTTATTTGAAAAACGCAGAGCTTCCATTGGAAACAATTGAAAACATGCACCGGCCGCGGGTGTAAAAGCTTTGGTGTGCACGCCCCCTAACTTTAGTGATATGTTTCAATGATGTTTCCAAGTTACATGCTGCCAGATGTCACCTAACATGCTTAATTGTAAATGCCATCAGTGCCATCATTTTAGTTACCTATAATATCTCTTACAGATTATAACAAAAATGCTACAAAACACCTTAACAACATTTAGTGTATGTAAAGACACAAAGCCACTTGTGTTGTAGTGAATCATCATCATCATCATTATTTAGATCTTCCATAATGTCAATGTTGATGATATACAGAACATATTGCCAATAGAAGGCACTAATTGCTTGTAAATAGTTCCTGTAAATAAGTCTGTATAGTGTATTGTATATATTAAGCGTATGTTGATTTTTTTTATTTAAAAAAATATTTTTTGGTTGTAGTCCTCCAAGCCCAGACTGACTGTCCCATGCTGCTCCATTGTTAACGTCAGAAGCACTACAGCTATAGAGGTGCCAGACAAGGAAAATACCTTTCTTCTACAAGTATGTCATCATTCCACTTTGTTTGTCTTTAAGTTACCTTTCTACTGTACACGACATTCGGACACGATTGTCAAAGTTTGCCCCTTAGTGGCAGTTGTAATGAAATTTCAGAAAGAGAGAGTTAGTGATAGTGATTTTTTTTTAATAAAGATGTGCAGTCAGTCAATTTCTGTCAAGTTTCAAAGAAAGTCTTTGAAAATCTGAACATGCTGCACTTCCACTGTTCATCTATGCATTTGATGCATTTGTGTTTTTTATTTCTTGCAGTTGGAAGGTCAGGTGCAGTACGTGATCGAGACCAGAGATGCAGTTCAGATGCGAGCTTGGCTCAGTGACATCAGAAATGCCATTTGTCTGAGGTAGAGCAAAGTTACAAGTTACTAAAAAGTAACCACGTAATTATGCAATAAACTGAGCAGAAACCCATCAAACGTACTTATTGCCATCCTTCCCATTAGTGAGCAAGAGGACGTTGAGGGAGTTTGTGGCAGTGCTCTCACCGAGCTCAGCGGAACGCCAGAATTCAGCGACCGTCTGTCTCAAGGTAAGTGGTGTGGGGATGATGTCACCAAGATGTGGTCAGCTGCATTCAGGACAGCATGTGTAATGGGCCATGTGCTTGCACCCATCTACATGTGTTTGCCTGTAACTAGTTCAGACTGGTTTGAAAATAGCTATGACAGTAGCACCAATGATCATTGTGATGTGATTAAGCAAAATAGTGTTGTAAATACACATACAGAAATTATCAGCTGTTTAATGTTTTTTTTAACGCAGTGTGCTATGGTGGAGTCAGTGGATCTCCCCAATTGGAGCCTCTACCTCCTGAGTTACCACCCCGTGCCCCTCTCGATGAATTTGGTGGGGGCGGAGCAAGTCTTGGCACTCCTTTTGCCGAAACACCTGATGCGACAGGTAGCATGCTGCATTAAACTATGCCTGCTATGAATGTATCCACATCACCCCAATTCTATTAATATAATTTTGTTAACAATAGTGCATAGATTTAAGAAAGGTACTCTTGAGTTTGCATGTTACCATGACACCATGGTTTTGGCATTGCTTTTATAATCATTGTTGGGTTAGCAGTTACACCCTCACTTTGTTGTTGTCCCCTACAGGGTCGTTCCTGTTCTCTGAAGGTTCTGTGTCAGACACAGTGGAACATCCTCTCAATGAGTGTCAGTGGTTTCACGGCACATTGTCTCGTCTTAAGGCGGCCCAGCTGGTGCTTGCAGGCGGCATGGCCAGCCACGGGGTGTTTCTCGTCCGGCAGAGTGAGACGCGGCGCGGGGAGTACGTCCTCACGTTCAACTTCCAGGGCAAGGCAAAGGTAAAATGCATGCTCTTCTGTGAACTGTGACAAGCACTCAGACGTATCAGTAATGTGGTTGCTCGTGTGAATGATCAGATACACATGTCGGTTATATAGCATAGGGTATTTCCTGTAACCACAGTTATGTAAGTTATGTCTGTGAGGATACAATATCAGAGAATAAACATAGAGAGGATTAAATGTCAGATCCGAGTTAAAATATCAGCTTTGTGCGTTAGGCCTTGCTGTGATAAGGTTATGCCACTATATAAACCAGCTGCTGTGAATCTTAATATTAGGAAAAGACTATTCAGCACAGAATCGGGATTAACACACTTAAAGGGACACTCCACTTTTTTTGAAAATATACAAGTTTTCCAGCACCCCTAGAGTTAAACATTTAATTGGAATCCATTCAGCTGATCTCCGTGTCTGGCCCTACCACTTCCAGCATAGCCCAGCACAATCCACCGAATCCGATTAGACCATTAGCATTGTGCTAAAAATAACCAAATAGTTTAGATATTTTTCCTATTTAAAACTTGACTCTTTTGTAAGTTACATCCTGTGCTAAGACCGACGGAAAATTAAAAGTTGCGATTTTCTAAGCCGATATGGCTAGGACTATACTCTCATTCTGGCGTAGAGTCAGGTTTTAAATAGGAAAAATATCGAACTCTTTGGTTATTTTTGAGTGTGATGCTAATGGTCTAATCAGATTCAATGGATTATGCTAAGCAGTGTTCGAATTGAGGGGGGTCTGGGGGGTTCCGGACCTGCTATAAGCCTTAAGGGACCCCTCATAAAGCACAAAAATATAAATTAGGGGGGTCCCCTGCATGGTTTTTGTTAAAATTAAAATACTACATGAATTTAAAATTCTCATGTTGCGCTGTCACAAAGCGATAGGCTGCTGTCTGTTATTTGTCCCAATTTTCGCAATAAACTAATTCAAATGATTTCTGTCTGAAATAAATATAATCTCGCAAGTGTGCCTCATGCTGTTTTCTGGAGGAATCGACGGACGAGTTAATGTCTCTGTCTGCGTGTGGATTATTTTCACCTCAGTGACGGAAAGAATAGCCTATTTAGTTTTCTTTAGGTTTTTTTTTTATTCTTCTCAAACTATTATTTCATATCAATGGCGAGGCTACACACTCAAATTGACAGCTGGTCCACCAAGTCAAAAGAAACACAAAGCAGAAGAAATCACGCGTAAATGATAGTCTCTTTAATACTTATCACTCAAATACACATCATTCAGAAATAAATAACTATTTATAGAAAGTTAACTTTTGCATGTGTTTTTTAAACCTTGCAAATGTTAACATGCAAGCCAATTTAAACAATTTGAGCGCAAGACGTTAAAGTGAGCTGTTGTGTGTGCGCACAGACAATCACGCACACACATACTCAAATGGACGCACACTCGTAAGCGGACGCACTGAGACACGCGATTCTAAAGCATGCAAACACAAAATTATCTCGAAATCTCACAGTCTTGGCACCTATTCTCATAAAAACATTATGTCTTAAAGTGAGTGCAAATAGTTCAGAAAGATGTCAGATCTTTTTGTTGATCTGAAGGTAGCAGTTTTTATCTGCTTGTGTTTCTGTCATTTATATTAACTAAACAACAGAAAACAAAGGAAAATCACTTCTGTATCTTTAAAAATATTAATTATATTTAATTTATACAAAGAAGAAGACGGTGTTATTATTCATTTGATTCTATTTATGTACCTAAATACTACTGTTAGATCTTACTTTATTTGTATAACTTTGTTTATTTTTATATGCTCATCTTTTTTTAATTTGTTCTTATTTTATTTTATTTCCTAGCCCCAGTTTTGCTGATACGAAAATTATTCGATATATGATTTTAAAATGCAATGTAATCCATTTAACCAATACAATATAGTAAAATGTTGTAATTTGAGAGTAGGCATTGAGGTCCACCCTATTTTGCACCTCTTCTGTTTAAAATTTTTTTGGCCTTGCAGTGTTTCACACTAATTTGAGGGGTAAAAAATGTTTAGGGTTTGAGTTACGGGTAATTTAGGGTTTCTGTGATTAAAACCAGGATCAGATGATTGTTGATCCAGGATCACATCTTACTTTGTCAAATCACAGTGACCCTATAATGAGGGGGTGGGGCTTAGCTAGGAGACCCCCATAAGCGTTGACATAATTCGAACACTGATGCTAAGCTATGCTAAAAGTGGTAGCGCCAGACCTGGAGTTCAGCTGAATAGATGCCAAAACCGTAAAAATCAAATGTTTAACTCTAGGGGAACTGGAAAATGAGTATATTTTCAAAAAAAGTGGAGTGTCCCTTTAATATGGTATGCATTTAATTGGTCTCCATGTCTGACCCTTTTGCTTCTGTTCTGAAATTCTCCTCTCAGCACTTACGTCTCTCCCTGAATGAGGATGGACAGTGTCGTGTGCAGCATCTTTGGTTCCAGTCCATTTTTGACATGCTGGAGCATTTCCGTGTGCACCCCATTCCTCTGGAATCTGGGGGAGCCTCTGACGTCACCCTCATCAGCTTTGTGGGGGCCACGAATGTCCGGCAACCAGGTATGGAAGTGGTGGGAGGGATGAGCATTTACAGCTGAGCCACAGGAAAATATAGGAAAGTAATCAAAACTCTTCCATCTTGACAGTTATTTTTGACACACATTTGCCCTAAATTTTCTAGATTAAAATAAAGACATAATTGTTTACAGTTAGGTTAGCTGTTTTGGGGAGATCCTAGTGGGGCAAAACTATTTTCCAAGATTTCTTAAGAGGTGTTAAGTAGTTTCAGATTGATCGGCTTGGTTGAAATCCTGGTTTAGAATCCTGGGTCTTTGGCACCGAGCTTGTTTGTATGTGTGTCATTTGAGTGGGATGAATCTGGAGTGAGATATTATGTGTATTTGTGTATGAGTGCGTATGAAAAAGAACATGGCCACCGCTTGAGTTGTTTGCACCTGTCACAGAGATGTGACTGAATGTGGGATCACCCTCTGTATGAAGTCACTTCCTGTCACTAGTCATGGCATGCTATTAAAAGGACACACTGTGCAAGCATCAGCACTGACTGTTCGCGCACACATCCATCGCTGCTGCCAGAGTCTGATGTTGGCCGCTTGTGCATGGTGGTGTTGTTCTGTGAATAATTTGTCTGTAAATTTTGATTTTTCTGTGTGCATGAGTGCTTCCTGATATATTTACCTGTACAAACTCCTCCCTAAACCTTTGAAACATTTCTTGGATCACATCACCTCTCATTTATTACATTTCCTTATCCTCTGAATCTCCTCTTAACTGTTTTTATTATCACATCATTACAGCATCTTGATTCTTTATTACACACCTTACTTCTGCTCTTCTTTCCTGTCTAAACCTCTTTTCTACTCTCATCACCATTGCTTTATTTCAGTTTGATCAATCACACATTTATTCATACCGCACCTCTGCTCCTCATGCTGCTTCAGCCTCTGGCCTTCCCCATAGTGCATATCAGAGCTCTGATTGGCTGTTTCTGTTGTTGTTTGTCGTTGGGTCATCTTCGCAGGCCGGGAAAGGGCAGGCAGCCGCCCCACAGTCTGTGATGTCATCACCACGCGCCACCCTGACTCTCCATCAACCCCCATCTCTGACTGTGTGTAAGTGAGACCAGATTCAACTGAAAGAGACGGACAGGGTCTGAGACAGAAAACGTAGTTGATAAAACTATACTGGTTTGCAGACTTTAGACAATCATAACAAAGGATATATACATATAGAAGAGAAAGGTATAGAAGCAAAAACTGCTTGTTTAAAGGCATAATTTATAATTTTCACTGCTAGGGGTCACTAAACACCAACAATGGCCATTGTTGTTAGGAATTGTTTTATAACTGCTACTTTATAATGTAAGCCCCACAGTGTGGCTTGATAGAAGACATGATATAGCAACATGCTCTGGTGGTCTCCAACAGGGTGCCCATGGGCACCAGGTTGTGTGCCCGCCAAAGCACGTTTTATTAATAGCCTTAATTTTTATGTGTATTTATTACATATCTTTAAATTAAAGCAACACTAAAGAGTTTTTTTACCTTAAAATAACATTTCCAAAAAAGTTTTAGTCGTTCATTCACTCGAAACAGGGTGAACGGCACTTTCACATTCGCTTTGCAGCCCTTTATCGGCCAAAACCGCACCAAAGAAGTGTCCAACTGTCGGGTCGTGGTCCTGTAGTTCGAGTGAAAACTGCAAAAACTTGGACCTACAATCCAATCAGAGCCAGCTTTGCTGCAGTAGGCTAAATAATTTATGACAGCGGTAATGGACAATTCCGCTTCCAACCTGTAGGTGGAGCAAAGAGCAAAAAGTCTTTAGTGTAGCTTTAACTTGGCTTCTTTTATTTAACATTTTAAACTATCATAAAACATAAGCAAGTATAATAAAATAGAGTCAACAAGTAAAACAATGCTTTGAGTAGACTATATTAAAAAAGTAGCCCCCCAGATTGTTTTATCCATTGTGGTAGCCCTTGATCAAAAAAGTTTGGAGACCCTTGTGCTAGACGTTACTAAATTTTTGCATTCAGACTACTCTAACTGTGCGGATCGATTGGCTTATGAAATCAAACTATTGCAAGAGTATTACATTCAAATCCCTCTCAAGATAGTTTGATGTCATAGATTGCTCGATCTCTGCAGTGGCACATGAAGTCAAACCAAAGATATTTGGAATAATGGGGGAGATCACAATGGTCTGATTGGTCGCTCTAGTCCCGCCTCCCAGTAAAAAGGGCCAATCGAAATCCACTGGGAAAGAACTTTGCGCATGTGCAGAAGACGTTGCAAATATGGTGGTGGGGTGACGCGACTTCCTCTAAATGACTTTGTTCAAACACACCTATGGTTTCAGTGGCAGCAAAAGCAGAAACCGCGGATAACTTGGACATGACACTACTGACAAACGACCTTTTGAAGAAGAGCAGAATGTTTTTTAAAACTGCAAATTTTCTCAATCCAAATATTGTTGAAAACGTTTGGGATAACATAAGTACATGTGAAAAAAATCACTGTGTTAGTAGATTTTGGACATTTTAATGTGAACGTATCGTTTCATAGAGAGGGTGAAAATTAAGTAAATTTCTAGAAATAATGTAAAGGTGATCTAAGCGAATTCACGCGTTTTAGGCAACAAAACATTTTTAATTTCATACAGTAGACATCTCCTCACTATCTGCTAGCTGCCTGTCCTCTGAACACACTGTAAGAAAACGCGATCTCTGCAGACAGCCCAGGTTTCACAAACTGCAACAAAAACAAAGTGGTCAAACCTACCACCACGAAACATAACAAAGTGTTCCAGCCGATAAACGACAAGAAGGATTTGGGAGTGGGGGTTGGGCGCGTTCATGACTTGTTCAGAAAGCACGGAAGGGAGGGGGAGGGAAGGAGTTAGCTACGCTCCGTTTAGTTTGAGAACACTTCGAACGTCAACAGGAAGGGACGTCACACAGAGTGCCTTTAAATAAAATGCTTCAACAATGTTAAAAGGTCCAGTGTGGGTTTTTTAGTGAGATTGCGAATTGCGACCCACAGCTCGCATAGAGAAGCTACGGTAGCCACCACAGGACAAACACGTCATCGTCTGAGACGAGTAGGGGACGAAACGCGCTCTATAGAATAGTTTGTCTGTTTAGGGCTACTATCCACCTGTTTCTTGATGTAAATGTGGGCGCCGCCATCTTTGAGCTTTCCTGTTTATGACTTCCAAGCCACTTAAAGCTAATGGTAGTCTATTGCGAAGGACACAAGTGTGCCGTTTTGACTCAGTGTGTAATGTTTAATATGAAATCCAGGAAGACCGACATAATTTGTGCAGTTAGGGGTTGCCATAATAGTAAATACAAACGCAGTTAATCTCTACAAAACATTTGTTTTAACCATTATCCATGCACAAGAACTGAACGTGTATGTGGTGCACATGCACTCATGATCTGTATTTACAAATCCATCCAGTAAAACCTTTCATAGAAACTGCCAGTAAACAATAAATACAATAATTGTTTAAAAACAACTAATATTATGCTGATAAAAATATGCTGATTTATTTATTCTGCTACTATGTATTATTACAAAAATGCAATTACAGTACAGAATATATATGACATTATCTGCTTAGTTAATGTTTATAATAGTTCTTAATGTGTTTGCGCATACTTTTGTTATGTTTTAAATGAAAAAGCAAATACTTTATAAAGTAAGCAAATATTTCATAAGCACATCTCTCCACCTAGTGCGTAAGAAGCAATGTAATAATATTTTCATCAAACAAAAACAATACATGTAATAGTTTAAAATGTTTATTGTGGTTTGTTCAAATAACTTACAATGTGTTGAATGAGAAAGTTACTGCTGACTGTGTCGCCATAAACAAGTCACTTAAAAATTGCCGTTTAAAAAAACCTCACACCAGAGGGACAGTTGTGACATTTTAAACCAGCCCCTGAAAAGTTAAAAACACAAAGTCTTGGTAAATTCCATATACAAACACTCGACTGACTTTCCCATTGTAAAGATACTGGTGTGTCTCTGTGCTTTAATATTTGCGCATTGAAGACCCGTCACCTCCGACAACACGAAATGATTGAATATATCTTCATATATCAAGCCACTTCTTACTTTCATGCTCACACTGGTTCATACATGGTAGGTGTGGTAAATATTAACTGTTTAAATCATGTTTTATGCGTGCTCCCACTACACTGTTTTCTACCGGCTGGCTATTCAACCGGAAGTCTCGCACCGGAAAGGAAATACGTCAGATCACTTACTTCCGTGTTCGAGAAAAAGGTGGATAGAAACATAGTGGTGACTTCCATTTAAGGGGACCCGCAGTGTATGTAGATAAAAATGTCTCATGCTAAGGTAATAAAAACAATACAGTTCATTATGTAAGGTCTTTATAGACCACTGATAATATAGTTATGTATGTATATGCTCATAAAAGTTCCACATTGCACCTTAAAACCAAAATGGCTTGTGAATGTAGTTTTATATTGGTTTTAAAGTTAAACAGGATAGTGGACGAGACAAAACGTATCTAATATAATTGATTTTAATGTGAAACGTGTGTGTTACATCCAGAATAAAGCCAAGCAATAGACAAAGACCACCTTTTTAAAACAACCTGCACTGATGTTTAATAAAAGTGCGATTGTGTATTGGGAAAAGTAAATAGGGTCTATTTTCATTTCACGACTCAACTTAAAGTGACAGAAAATAGGGAAAAGAAGACACTTATTAAAATAAGACAAATTAAAACTGCAAGCAGTGATGGAAGGGCCCTCGCACTCATTTGCACCGCCACTCTCTGGCCTTAGTAAAGCAATAAACCAGGGGGATTGAAATTTCCGTGGATAAATATAGGTGGATATTCAAAGGAACTTTGAAGTGCCACTACTCCTTTATGCAGCAGGTGGCGCTATGATTGTAATTGATTGTTGTAACATTGATGTGTTGAGGCCAGGACCCTTGTCAAACGTATGATGTCTGTGACAGGTCGGACATTGCATTTCTGAGTTACAACAGCTTTCTCATGGCGAAAAATCAAATTTGACAGGCCACAACAGACACGCCCCTTTAACGAAATGTCAAGATCTTCACAATTTATCATTGTGAAGTCCCTAAGTTCAGACTGACCAAATATGATGATGATCTGAATACATTTCAATGAGCAGTAAATCACAGTGTAAAACATGGAATTTCCTGCTTCCAGCAGGTGGCGCTATAAATTTTACTGAATATTGCCATGTTGATGTGTTCAGGACAGGACAATTATCAAACTTGTGAAGCGTGGGTCAGATTGGACATTTTAAACCTGAGTTAGAACAACTTCCTGTTTCATTGAGAAACACAGAAATTTGGCAAGCCGCCACATACACACCCTCCATTGAAATGTCAAGATCTCCGCAATTTAGCATTGCAAAGCCGTTTAGATGACACTCACCAAATATGATGATTATCTGATTAAATTTATAGGAGGAGTTTGTTAAAATACGAAGGCCAGAAATGGCAAAATTTGCACTCAAATTACAGAGAAAATTCAAAATGGCTGACTTCCTGTGGGGTTTAGAGCTTTGCTCCAAGAGACTTTTTTGTAGGTCTTGGGGTGATACATGATCCTACCGCATTTCGTATCTGTGCGATTAACGTAGCGGGGGGGCTGCTCTATTGAATTTTTGTAGGTGGCGCTACAGAGCCATTTTAACACCCCAAGTTCTGAAGCCTATATCACATGAAAATATTCGCCACTTTTGACACGTGTGCAATGTTTCATGACTTTTTGAGCTCGTTTAGGCTGTCAAAAATGGGATTCATTTAGCGATACTTTGCGAGGCCGCAACGGACACGCCCTTTAACGAAAAGTCAAGGTCGTTGCTATTAATCATCACACAAAGTCTTGAGATTAGACTGATGAAATATCATGTTGATATGGTTAAATCTCTAAGAGCAGTAAGTCACAGCATAAAAGGTGGTATTTCCTGCTGCCTCTAGGTGGCGCTATGACTGATACTGAATTATGCCATGTTGATGTGTTCAGGCCGGGACCCTTATGAAACGTGTGAAGTTGGGGGCAGATCGGACTATGTATGTCTGAATTACAACAGCTTCCTGTTTCATGGTGAAACATCACACTTTGCCAGGCTGCCACGGACACGCCCTTCAACGAAAAGTCAAGATCTTTGCAATTTATCACCGCAACAGGCTTAACATCAGTCAGACCAAATATGATGATGATTTGATTAAATCTCTAAAAGCAGTAAATCACAGCGTAAAACATGGTATTTCCTCCTACCTCTAGGTGGCGCTATGAGTGAAGTTGAATATTGGCATTGAAATGTGTTCAGGCCAAGACCCTTATCAAACGTGTGAAGCGTGGGGCAGATTGGACATTGTATGCCTGAGTTAGAGCCACTTCCTGTTTCATGGCGAAAATGCAGAAATTTGTCAGGCCGCCACAGACACACCCTCCAACGAAAAGTCAAGATCTCCGCAATTAAACATCGCAAAGGCCTTTAGATGAGATTGACCAAGTATGACGATGATCGGATTAAATCTGTAGGAGGAGTTCGTTAAAGTATGAAGCCTGGAAATGACCAAATTTGCACAAAAATCAAGGCAAAAATTCAAAATGGCGGACTTCCTGTTGGGTTTAGAGCTTTGCTCCAAGAGACTTTTTTGTAGGTCTTGGGGTGATAGATGATCCTACCAAATTTCGTATCTGTACGTTTTTCGTAGCGGGGGGGCTGTTCTCTTGAAATTTTGCAGGTGGCGCTATCGAGCCATTTCTACACGCCCACTTCTGGCGCCTATACCAAAGGTAACTTTTTGCCACTTTTGACATGTGTGCAAAATTTCATGACTTTTCGAGCATGTTTCGCCCCTCAAAAATGCGATTCACTTTGGAGAAGAAGAAGAATAAATAATAATAATAATAATAATAATAATAATAATAATAATAATAATAATAATAAACCGAGCAAAAACAATAGGGTCCTCGCACCCCGGTGTGCTCGGGCCCTAAAAAAGACAGAATCCTGTGTAGTACGACAGGTCATCTGTTCACATCAGTGCACATCTGTCTGCTCAACTTCCTCATTCACAGCTTGGCTTCAGTTGCACACATCCATCTTGAAATTGTGTGTCACGGGGTAACGCATTCATTAAACATTCACCCATTCTAGCCTGCGTCAGTCATAAAACAGGAGCATTTTTAATGTCACGCATTTAATGCTCTGTCTCCTTAAATTTAGCATTAGATGGTAGTGTAGTTTCGAGTGAGTCCCTATGTAATGAACGAGCAGAGATTTATTACTTCATGAATCTTTATGCCTGTTTAGTGGAGGCAGGATGTAAACAGTCTGTGTGTAATGTGTTGATCGATTCTGTTATAAGCATTTTTCTCTGTATTTTACACTTTATACTGTTTGTTACTTCCAAATCATTGTTTTTATGTTTAATTCTGTGTGTTTTCTCCACCTTATTCCTCTCTTCTCCTATACTGGAAATGCCTCCCTCTTTCTCTCCTGTCTCTGTTCCTCTTTCAGACTTGACCAGCAGACCCCGTAGTCCTCCTCAGCCACCACCTCTGCCTCCTGGTCGCCCACCGCCCCCCACCCCTCCGCAGGACCGAGGGAGCGAAACAGAGGCTGCAGGAGGAGGTGGAGCCAGCAGCGCGGCGGAGGAGTGCGAGGACCGCGAAAGGGATCCGCCTCTGCTTCAGCTGGAAGGGGTGGAGGGCGAGGAGAGGGAAGGAGGGAGGGCAAGAGCCATTGATAACCAGTACTCCTTCGTCTAAGCAGAATGAGAGTGAAGAACGAGGTGGGATATGGAGGATGAAGAGGAAATCCCTTCACAAGCAGTATTTTTTTTCTTCATCAGAAGAACTGACCGAGGGTGTCCCAGAACCAAGTTGTTAACACTATTGAACAGAAAGAGAGAGAGAGAGATGGAGAGAATATGAGAGAGACATCCAGAAGTATAAGCATATATGATATTGACGGTACATTATTAAAACACTAAGTAAAGGTACTACACTAGAAATGATGGTGGATTGTAAAAATATTGATCAGCTCTTACTAATCTGTTCTCCAGTGTTTGTCATTGCTAAAGTTCCTCTTTTGGTGCTGCTGCATAGGAAGGTACAAAAGCTTCAGCATCAACAATGTTGAAGCATGCAGATCCATGGAAAGGTACCACACCATAGAGCAGTGGTTCTCAAACTGGGGGCCCTGAGATGGTGCCGGGGGCCCCAGTTTAATGTCATTACATTCATTTATCATAAATTCTGTGTTATTAAACCTCAGAAAATAAGGCTACTAACCAACAGCACTACATTGTATAATTTAATATGTTTTGTTTAATTTTGTTTCATGTCATACATTTTCTTTGGGGGGGGGCATGAAGGGATGCACCATACACAATGGGGGCTGCACACCGAAAACGTTTGAGAACCACTGCCATTGAGTGCCACAGGGATGACATATTTTTGTAGGCCAACCCGGAAGTTAGCAAAACACTTTTTCCTTGACAAAAAGCCCATTATTTTTACCATAGACTTAATAATAAAATAAGCTCAGTGTTCAACAAAAGTTTATGAAACTTGCACTACCAAGCTTCGGACAGCTCTTTCAAACTTTATTAAACCCATTTAATACATGTTCCCTGATAAGGAAATACTCTGGATAATTTTTTTTTTTTTTGTTGGAAATTGTGCCCATGTTGCATTGTGTTTGAGGTCTTCATGGATGATGTCGTTTAAAGTCTCTAACAAAGTCCCATGGAGCAACTTGTTAGCAACCACCCTGTTAAAGGTGCAGTGTGTAAATTTTAGCAGCATCTAGTGGAGAGATTGCGAATTGCAACCAACGGCTCAGCCAACTGCTCACCCCTCACTTTTGAAACGCATAGAGAAGCTACAGTAGCCGCCACCGGAAAAACACGTCATTGTCGGAGACAAAAATGTTTGTCCGTTAAGGACTTCCGTAGAAACGTGGTGGCACAAAATGGCAACGTCACCGTAAGGGGACCCTTGTGCATGTAGATAAAAACTTCTCATTCTTAGGAATATAAAACATAACGATTCATGATAAAAAGGTCTTTATACACCCACGATAATGTAGTTTTGTATATTATATTGCATTTCTGTCAAGAGATCCTCTAAAAATTACACACTGCACCTTTAAAGCTTTAAAATCATGAGTTAGGGCTATTACTGCTGTTTTAAGTCATAGAGTAAACGTGAAAATATCTTGGGCTTATTTTAACCTAATATCTTATTTAAGGAGTTTAACAAAAACCCCATTGACTTAAGGACGATGGAACCAGAAGTGCTAAAATGCTAACCCAAAGGTTTTGCATACAAAAATATGTCATCCCTGCAGCACTCTTTTGTTACAGTTTGTTTGCCTCCCTTATTAATTGAATTGTCTGGTGTTGCCTAGCTCTTCGCACTTATACAAAAAAATTGTTTGTTTGTTTTAGGAAAACACCGATGTATCAACCTATAATCGGTATCGGCAGTTAAAAGCTATTTTTTTCACTGTCAGATATCGGCCAATTCTTAAAAACAGTCAATGATCAGGGCAAATTATATCCTGGCAATCTAAAGGGGTGGAAAACACATCAGAACTCAGAATGATTTGTGATTGTTTTAAAATCGGGTAACAAACAGAGTTGCAGTACAGTGCAGTTTCAGAACATAATAATTTGAAACCAGGATTAAAAAGCAAATCTATCGGTATTGGTAGATGTCATTCTAAGTAATCGAATATCAGTATCTGCACAGAAATTTTGTCCCTCATATTTTTTTCTATTATTTCCTCAGGTGAGCAGATATTGTTACCCACCAGCACTCTTATATACTGGAGTTTTGATTGTTTTATATTTTTGTTTGTGTTCTGCCACTGACAAACTAAGAATGTCACAAAGTAATAACTTTCCTCCTTCCTGCTCATTTCAATTGTACTAATCACTAGTTAAAGGCTTTGCCCTTGTGCTTACAATTGGTCCAGCCATTGCCAAAAAGCCCAATTCTCTGAAGTCTAGTGATATTACTTTTTAAGGTTAATTACAATATTAAACATCTCCATAGATTCCATTATTACCTCAGAGTCCTGATCTGTTACCCAGCTCCTCTCGGTGTATGAGATCACAGCATACAGACCCAGGACGAATCCTCTACTCTCCCCCTATCTCACTCTCTCTTTATATCCTACCGTTACTTTTAGCTTTACAACCTTTTTTATTAGTGCATTTATTTTAAAGATGGAGTCAGGAGGAGGGAGAGAGAATGCCCTTCATTAGAAAAATGCTGAGTACGATAATGACAATAATAACTGATAATAATGAATTTAAATTGTTCAAATAATAGTATTATTTTAATTTTTTGTTTGTAAAATGCCTTTATTTTTTTGTTGTTTATTATATGAACACATAATATTTGTTCTCCAAGAGCTGTTTTTTGTTTATAATTATTTGTGCCTTTTTATATCTCACACTGTTCCCCGCTGCTGTCTCCTAAACTTTCGGTTTCTACAGATTTCAGGAAAACTTTGTGAAAAGGAAAATAAGATGGTCCCTTTCTTCTTGTGCCTTTTCGTGTTGTTAATTGTCTTTCCCTCTTGTTTTGTGCCAGTCATTTTTTGAGTTCGTGCCTCAAGTCTTTTATTGCGTCTGATGTTCAGTTGAGTGCCTGCATCTGTAATCTCCTTTCATTTCATTTATTGCTTCTTTCCAGTCACATCTTTTTCAGTTGCTCTTCTTAATCCTACAGATCATTCAGTTTGATTTGTCGTTTGCTTCTTTCTCGCCCCCTTTTGTCCTTTATTTAAACCTCTTATTGTGCCTTCTCTCTCTTTTCTCTCTGTCTGTCTGTCTATCTGTGCTGGGACCGTGTGTTAAGTGGACAGTGTTGCCCACTCTGTGTAATTAGTTTCAGGTACTACATTGAATTTAATGATGATAATAATATGATATAATATAATGATACTGAAACAATAACTGGTTGTGTTGTGTTTAATTCAGTATGATCAATATACACTAGTCAACATTTGAAGTGGATCCAAATCTTTACTAAAAGTTGTCTTAAAACCAATACCAAATACCCGTTCTTGTCTTAGGACAACTTTGATGAACATTTTTGATCCGCTTCAAATGTTGACTACTATAGATAGGTAGGTAGATAGATAGATAGATAGATAGATAGATAGATAGATAGATAGATAGATAGATAGATAGATAGATAGATAGATAGATAGATAGATAGATAGATAGATAGATAGATAGATAGATAGATAGATAGATAGATAGATAGATAGATAGATGCATACATAGATAGATAGATAGATAGATGCATACATAGATAGATAGATAGATAGATAGATGCATACATAGATAGATAGATAGATAGATAGATGCATACATAGATAGATAGATAGATAGATAGATAGATGCATACATAGATAGATAGATAGATAGATGCATACATAGATAGATAGATAGATAGATGCATACATAGATAGATAGATAGATGCATACATAGATAGATAGATAGATAGATGCATACATAGATAGATGCATACATACATACATAGATAGATGCATACATACATAGATGCTTACATACATACACACATACTGCACAAGTTTGGTTTGCACCATGACTTATGTTCGAGAAGGTATATTGAGAAATGGTGAAGCATCTTTTATATTTTGACAGGAATCTTTTAAATTCTGATGCAGACAAAAATGCACATGGCTCAACTCATAATTAAATCAATCTATTGTGCTTGCCTAATAACGCAAGGGGTAAGTTGCTGTCATATATTAGTTTGTGTAATTTTACTTTCTTGAAGCAATACGCTTTTTCGTTCTTTTTATATATACAAGCGCTTCTTTGTCGAAGCATGTGAGCCTGTGGCAGTCGACGTGATGCGGATCTTGTACGCCTTTGCGTCTGTACGCTACGTTTTACGGCATCGTCCAATGACAGTCGAGGATTTTTAAAAAAACGAGACTGCGTTGATCGCTGGCTAATTCGCGAGACGTGGTGCCGGTAATATTTAATAGAAAAATAAGGCTTATTTTCTCTTCGTGATCGAATAACAGACTGAACTGGACTGGGTTGAGACGCAAAGCAGGATCGAGCCGATCTGAGAACCCTGCGGTACAACAAAATAGGAGTGTAGACAGGCTAGTATAGTTGCTAGCTTGTCATAGGCAACAAGGGGAAATTTAGCGGGCAACTCGGCGGCTAGTTATGTCCTTTCGCCGACAGAACGTGAGTACCATCTCTACATAGACATTATTTAAAAAGTAAACGCACGATTTAATCCAGTATATTTTAGATCGTATGAAATTTTCTGGTGCAAAGTTTGTCACTCCTCTTAAACTAGCAACTTCGACTTTCATACCTAACGTGCTAGTGAGCTGGCTAACCATCATCGTATTGGCTAGATCTTTAAACTTCACACTTATGTTTATACATCGTTAGGCAATTTGTGTCTGTAACTAATTAAACGTTTTCTGTTGTGACAGCAGCCTGGACCCGGCGGCCGCAAAACATCCAATGGAACTTCAGGCTCCATGGCCTCGTCAGTTCCAGGGAGTAACTCGAACAGACCCATTCCGGGAAGGTAACTAGATATCGGATACTCTTCTCAGAAAGTCCGCGGATTGCATGTTAACTTGAGGCCTACCGGTTAAAGTGGGCGTGGTCAGAACGCATACTTCATTTAGTACCCCTAAGAAAAACCAATTACATCGAGTCTTGTTAAATTAGCAGTGCCGGTAGCCAATCGTCGCAAACCATTTTTGATCGACACGCTTCTGTGCCAATGATTAATACGATTTTCGTGGCCCGCACACTGTAGCCCAGAATTTTTTTTTGTAAACCAATAGAATTTAGCTTTTATTTAATTGCCATTTTTTCCAGCCTATAACTGATATCATAGGCGGGGCGTGGACGAGGATCAGCCGTGTTTTGTTGTTGTTTTTGATCACATATGATTCAGTATTGTGTGCCGTGTTTGACTTTCAGTTTGAGTCGTTTTAAAAAGACGACCTCAAGGAAGAGCCGGAATGCATATGGCAAAAAAGTACAAGCCTCGCTTTTTCTATTCGTGTTCTTTGCTTGCGATTGAGGGTGCCGATCGCGTACATTCGCGCACATTCATGTCAAGCTGTTTGTCTTCGGCATTTGCTTTGGTGTTAGCCAACGCCGCTAACCTGCTTTGCTTTGCGTTGTGACGTGAATAAAACACGCGTTCGGTTGTCATTGTTCACACATTTAGATTGCTAAATTATTTTTTGTTAGATCAAGTTATCCGATGTAATCCAAACATTGTCATTTTATTAAATGTGTACGATTGTCCTTTTGTTACAGTAAACGCTGTTGTTATTGTTTGCAACATATGTAACAGAAGAGCAATACGTGGAGCAGCGAGGTCATGTACAGAAACCTAGAGAGCATATTTTATTGCACTATTTAAGATACATATATATATATATATATATATATATATATATATATATATATATATTAGTACAAATGAGTGCTTTACCCAATTTTAATTTTATGTATTGTTATTTTTTCATTGAGATGTTTTGATCGAACGATTTGAGCAAGCATGAACACATTTTTTCGTGTTAAAATGTAATTGTTTTTTGTTTGTTTGTTTGTTTTTAGGAACAGAAACTCAGTGAAGACGACTTCGCCATCATCACCTGTATGTATTTCAATTCTATATATTCATAGTTTCAAATTTCTTAAAAAAATCTTAAATAACAAAACATATTTGTACTAGTAGACTCAAACAACAGAACAGAATAGATCTTTTATTATCATTGTTTTAAGATCAACAAAAGAAACTCTCTCAAGATTTAATAATAGTTAATTATGTAAATGGACAAAGTAATAAATACAAAATGAAGTATAAACACAATTCAATTTCCAGAAAGCCATTTACTGAACTACTTTGTGCTTTTTAGAGATAATGTTTGAATGCATCTTAACAGGATTTTTATTTTGTATAGGTGTTTGATGGTGTATACAACAACTCCCGGATGCTCCATTTTCTCACAGCTGTTGTGGTGAGTTTTAGCATGGAGTAAATCGGGAAGAAATGTTGAAAACAAAATTTTAGTAATATCATAAGTTAATGATGTGATTAGTTAGTAGTTTCGCATCTCTTTTTGATTTTGATTTTTTTTACTTTGTGCTTATGCATACATTCCTTTACTCAGGGATCCAGATGTGATGTTATGGTGAAGAATGGTAGCATGTACGAGGGAATATTCAAGACTTTAAGCCCTCATGTGAGTTTGTCATTTACATTACATTTACATTCAGTCATTTAGCAGACACATATACCCAAAGCAACTTACAAATGAAGAATATCACCTGCAGTTTGTCTTTGGCTGCATTCACACGGTTCCATAATATGGCATCAATCCCACATTTAAATCCTTTAGACGGTTGCCTTCACACGCAGTTCGGTTATTTATGGGTTTTACAACCGCATTCTATAACCGACCTCACACCCGTAAATATTCGGGTTTCACAACCGCATTTACAGAGAAGCTGTGGTGTGTGAACGGAATCAGGCTGACGATAGGACGATCTCAAAATGGGACAAATCGCCTAACACTAGCGGTTGTCCTTCCTGAAATTTTGCTGTCTGAAATAGGGATGCTTTGATCAGGATTTTTGCAGCCAATACCGAGTACTGATTTGTCGTCTTCATGATCGGCCGATACCAATGCCGGATACCGATTCTTCATGCTGATTTGCAAGCTCATTAATGACTGTAACTGTTAACATTTTTTCTAGATAAAGTAGTATCACAGATGTTGCCTTTGTTTTATTAAAGGCGGAGTCCACGATGTTTGAAAGGCAATGTTGATATTTGAAATCACCCAAACAAACACGCCCCTACCCCAATAGAATCTGGACCTTCTGTTGATAGACCCGCCCCACACATACGCAACCCGGCATTTGATTTGATTTGATTGGCTATAAGTAGGGCCCTATAATTTCCGCGATCACGGAATCGCGGACGGAATCGCGGAATTGGCTAATTTACACGGAATCTAGTATAAACGCGTAATTTCGCGGAATTTTACATATTTTGAATAAAATTATGTTTTTGTGTGGGAGACGAACGTATGTCTGGGGGAAATGCAGACCGGGGGAAGTAAATCTGGGCGACACGCCCCCTCCCGTCGTTTCAGACCTCCTCCAAAACACTGAAACCATGGCGAAGCGGCTCTCCACGACTCTGCTTTCGTCAGCGAAAAAAAATGAAGAAATTCGACGCTAAGCACTTAGTTCCGAGCAGGTCTCACATGACTTTTATGTGACCGGAGAACTGTTAGTTTGGAAGTTTAGTCAACACTCTGTTCACGGTGAGCGCAAAGATACATGCACTCTCTCATCCATGTCTGTCTCACTGTACCTCTCTCACATGCACGCGCTCACCCATCTGTCCGAAGTGCGAACACAAATCCTCATGTATTTGTTCAGTTTTATGCATTTCAAGCGCGCTGAGGCAAACTAACTATCCCTCGCATTTAAAATATAATCATCTACATCATGGCGCCGCTCTCTGTCTCTCTTTCGCTCGCACGTGAAAAGAGCTGCATGCTCATGCTGTCCTAAGTCAGATCACTATCCTGTGTATGTTTGTAAAGTTATATGCATTTTAAGCGATTGTGTATAAAATATGGATCGCGTTCCGCTGGATTGATGTGTTTAAGGCACTTCTGAAGGCACCACTGCGTTGACACCTTGTTGTAGCCTCCTCCTGCAACAACACTAAAAAAACAATGCATTGAATTGAGTTGTGTGTGCGCGTGCGCGCGCGTGTGTATGTGCGTGTGTAAATGCATCTTTTATAGTCATTAAAAGTAATCCTGTTATCCCGTTTTTCCCCCAAATCATTTACATTTTAATCATTAACATTAAAAGGCACACTCTTTTTATGACTAAAATAAAAGTAAAGGGTAAAAAATATAATTGCCAAAAATTAAAACGGATAAAACGGAATTTGCAAAAATTAAAACGGAGAAAACGGAATTTGGGAAAAAATAAAACGGAATTTGGGAAAAAATAAAACGGATTTTATAGGGCCCTATATAAGTGTGTTTTGGTAGTCGGCCCGTCTCCTTTTCCAACGCGTTTTTCAAACATCGTGGACTCCGCCTTTAATACTTGCAGTAATTGGGTATATTATTGTTTTAATAGAGAATCAAATAAATAAGCACAACAAATTTAATATGCCTTTAAAAAGGCTTATTTTTATTAAAAGTAATAAAAATGAAACGTGTCACAGTCTTTACCGTATAAATGAAATGAACACGCGTTCGTATGAGGTATAACAGTTTTTCAGTGAAGAGCAGAGAGTGATTTAATTGAGAGATGTATTAGGTTACTGTAGCTTTAAGACGTGAGATCGATCGCTCTGTTTACGTGCACTGGACAGGCAGCTGTGTGTGCGAGCGGCGGGTGTACACGAAAAAGACCAGCTGTGAGAAAATGTAAGTTTAAACTGTCAAAACTTTAAAACGTATGCCAATAATAAACTTTTGTCCGTGATAGATATCTGTTGTATATGCTGTTTGATGGGGATGTGAAGACGGGTCACACTGTTAGGACCGGAGCGTGTCCTCATAGAAAATACACATATCTCTGTAAAGGCAAAGAGAGAAATCCAAATCTACACGTCGCGCATGAGCAACGGATTATAAAAATGTTCGCACTGCGTAAAAATTTTCTCTAATTGCAGCCGCATTGAAGAGCCCTATGATGACAAAAGAAAACCGAAAGATCGGTTATGAAATCGGCAAATTTAGCGAGTACCGATCGAGTCATTTAATGCCGTTATCGTCCGATACAGATCTGCAACCGATCGGAGCATCCCTAGTGTGAACGCACCCATAGAACAGCGAACAATGCTTGCGGTATTTTAATGCTGCATTTTAAGATTGTGTAGTGTGTGTGTATATATATATATATATATATATATATATATATATATATATATCTTTTTAAGTTTTATGTAGCGAATAGAAAATGCTTTCCATCTACTGCACTAAATTTGTTTTGTGAATAGTACACCAGTAGTATGTTGTAGCAAATGTGTCAACCTGAAATCTAAAAGTGTCATTTACGAAATTGATTTCATGTGCCACTCCAATCTAACTGTGTGTGGATGTGTGTGTTTAGTGTGAACTTGCAGTGGATGCAGTGCACAAGGTGAAAAATGAGGAGGGAGATGGTGGTGGTGGCGGTATAGTTGCTCATCCCAGGAGAGAAGAGATTACAGACATGGTGATCTTTGGCCCAAATGACCTGGTCACTATGACCTGTAAGGATGTGGACCTCAACTACGCTACACGGGGTATGTACATGTGTGATTTGAAGAATGGTCAGTGTACAGTTTGTGTGGGAAAATAGCGTTTTAATTCTTTGTGTACTTTTTAGATACCTTTACAGATTCAGCAATCAGCTCTTCGAAAGTAAATGGTGACCACAGAGAGAAGGTGCTTCAGAGGTGGGATGGCGGTGACAGTAATGGCGAAAATTATGACCTAGAAGGAGATGCAGTAAGTTCAACCCTTTCGCTTCTGTGTATTAAACGGTGTGATCCTAATTTAGCATGATTACCTTTAGTTACAGGTAGCATATTAAAGCTGACATAAAACACGCTGTTTCTGCATTTCTGATGTTAATCTGGAGAAGTATTACATCCTTTATATCTCTGAAGAGTCTTTAGTTTAATCAGATTTATAAAATAAAAATTAGGTTTACTGAATCTTTCCGATAATGTACGAAAAAATGAAGAAGGAGTTACTACTGCGGGAGGAGCGAGTACAAGTCATGCAACACTGTTTAACTTCTGATTCACTACATGTTTGTGTCATTTATATAATATGCACGCGACTATTTCCAACATAACACGGAAGTCTTACCGCATGCAACTCATGACCCGGTTGGGACTTTTCAATGAAATCCAGCGCATCAAACACACACGCTGCTACCCCGGATAATAAACTATATCCATTGTTTCCATAAGGATGGCTTTCTTCTCCTTGCATCCAAAAACACACTTCCTCTTTCGTGCCATTGTTGAGTTTTGAAATTAAACAAAGCTGTGTCGCGTGATGTCATGTTTGTAAGTTCAAGCGTCTCCCGCTGATTGACTGGTGGGTGGGGTTTTCCGGGGGAAGTGCCCATAAAAAGAAGTGATCCGTATAGAAACCCCTGAAACGTCAGCTGGACCCGTAATCGAAAAAAACTTTCCGAAACTTGTACGAACCCTGTCGAAGTGCATTCGGCACAGAAATACTCTGTAACGCGTCCAACTGCTTTTTTTGACACTTTGCCTACGTTTAGCATGAGGAACAACTCTATAACTGTGTTAATAAGTCAGAATGCATGAAATACCATTGAACCACCCCTTTAAGTTATTTCATGTCCTTTCTTTCTATCAGTCTAATGGCTGGGATGCCAGTGAGATGTTTCGCTTTAATGAGGAGAACTATGGGGTGAAGTCAACCTATGATTCCAGTCTCTCCATGTACACGTAAGTTGGTACTTGTATCACTTCTTATAACCAGTGTTTTTATTACTTTAGGAAAGAAATATTCGTCTCATTTTTGATTATTTAATTTTTTTTATTTTAGTGTTCCTCTAGAACGGGGCAGCTCAGAGGGCTTCAGGCAGCGCGAGGCTCGGGCCACTCGACTGGCCAATGAGATCGAGTCAAGTTCACAGTATCGCCACAGAGTTTCGTTGGAGAACGACGATGGGAAAACTGAAGAAGACAAATACAGCGCTGTTGTGCGAGAGAGAGATGGAGAACGGGAGAGAGGAAGAGACAGTCCTGGATTCTCCAGCGCTGGAAGCAGGTTCGACCCTTCTTTCTTTCTTCAACCATCAGCACTCCCTATCCTTTTACCATTCACACATGTTTGTATAAATATGCTAATGGTTATTGCTGTCTGCGTGTTTATTCTAGGGAGGGTAAATACATTCCTCTACCCCAGCGGGCACGCGAGAGAGAGATGGGTGTTTCAGGAAGAGGTGAAAGAGGTGGCGCTGTATCCACTCTGCCCAACCGAACAAATAGACCTGGATCTTCAAGCTCTTCCCCCAGGCCCCTCCCCTCTGGAAGCGGTCAGCCTATTCATTCCACTGATAGAAGTAGTCCTCTGTCTACCAGGGGAGGATACAGCAGCCCTCCCACACAGCCCCGCCCCTCAGAGCTGGGTCACTCTAGCCCTCCTTCTCCCCACACAATCCCACATTCGCTCTCACACCCACAATCTCTTTCTGATGCAGGCCGGCCTGTAAATGGAGGTAAGCTATGTGTGCGCGCATATGCGCTTGTGTTCGTTTCTGCATGCCAGTGTGAGTTACTAATGCTGTTTTTTGTTCTTATCTAGTATCATCCAAAATGTCACCCAAGGCTCAAAGACCTGGACAGACCAACAGAAACCTGCGTACCCCAAACTCACACTCATCTCCTACAGGTTAAAATGCACGCTTGCTGTCCATCTGAGTTACACATCACAAACCTCTTTAGAAATTACAAGTGTAGATCATTGCTTTACACAAAATGGTGCATAGTTCTTATGCTGCGTTCAGACCAGCTGCGGTAAAGGCATCAAACGCGAGTGATTTCAATGTTGGGGCAATGTAAAGACACGTTGACGCGCGCCTGGAGGTCTTGCGGTGTGAATGAGGCGTTTAGCGCGGTGCGGTAGACGCAATTTCGCCTCATTTGCGCGTCTCGTATGCTCAATTGCCGCGGGAAATGTTGAAAGTTGAAAAATTTTAACTTTGGTGGAAAAACGCACCACATTAACCAATCAGGAGCTTGCTTTAGTAGTGATGTGATTATAGGAAGCGAGCAGATTCGCAGAAGCCTATGGAAGCCCCTCCCATGAATGTCTTGATGACTATAATTTCATGCGCAAATGACGCAAGTAAACTCAAAATGTTCAAGCGGCAAACTAGACGCAGTAGATGTGAATTTGACGCCTCAAACGTGGCTGGTGTGAACCCACGGTTACCCCAAGGTTGATGATAATAATGCTAATCACACCCCAAAAGCTGTTTTTTTAGTTGATTTTACTCTTAAGTTAACATGCTTTCCTTTCTGTCTTTCTCCAGTCTCTCGTTCCCCTAAACCTGATGCTCCTTCCCAGGACCCTCCTTCAGCCACTTCCCCTTACCTGGATACCTCAGCTACCATGGTGACCCCCAAACCCACAGGCCCCGCCCTTTCGTTTACTGTAGATGGTGAGAAATAATAAAATTTTGTGGTTACGTGCTGCATGTGTCTTGGGTATGTGTCCAACTATGTTACTCTTCCTGTCGCTTTTTTAGTGAATGAAATTCTGTCTAAGGAACGAATGGAGAGTCCAGCTAGTCCCCAGGAAAGCAAACCCCTGAAAGGTAATCCTGACCAGCCCTTTTAAGTGGTTAAATTTTAGGCGTTTGACTACTTGCAACTTTTTTATAAATCTTTCTTATAATTAATCACTTTCCTATTTCTATTCAGTCCAGCATAGACAAGACATGGAGGAGGAGCTTCGCAGGTTTGGTCAAAATTTTAAGGTGAGTGAAATAGATTGAATTTTGCATATGCATTTTCTCCATAATATTAAAATTAAATGTCTTTGATTTCAGCTTCTATCTAGCTCCAACACTTCAACTGTGGCCACAGCCTCTCCTCAATCGAACCCCTCCCACAACACGCAAACAGACCCCACCCCTCCTACGGAATCGAAACAGGCCCCACTCACGACCCCAGAGCTTCCTGCAGAGGAGAGAAGTAGAGAGACAAATGCAGAAGGTGTGGCAATCACCACCCCTCCACCAGTCGCACCCTCTGCCCAGTCTGGCCCTGCCATGCAAAATTCCACCGGAGACGGGCAATCGTCTGAGACTCCCCAGCCTGCGAGGACCCCGGGCAGTGAGGAGAGCAAAACGGAAACATCTGAGAGATCCGAGGGCATGGCTGAGTGAGTAAAACATTTAGAGGCTTCATGTCATTGCAGTATTTTTGTTTAATAACTAACATTTTTGTTTGGCTTTCCTATTTAGTCAAGTGAAAAAATCAACACTGAACCCCAACGCCAAAGAGTTCAACCCCACCAAGGCCCCTCTTAGCATGGTGAGAGTACTTGCTTTAACTTTTTTTTTTGCTGTTGAAAATGTACAAACTATCTTACCTGACCTAACGTGTCACTTGCAGGTGAAGCCTTCAGCCACACCCACCCCACCACGCCCGACTCCACCCAGCCCCACAGTGGTGCTACAGCCCCCACCAGGCCAGAACACCATATACAATACCCAATACCTGAGCTACATGTCACCCATCCAGATACAGGGTCACTCCGTACAGGTGTTTGTCTTATAGGGTTCCTTACTCTGGTGATGTTAAATGGTTATTTGGGAAAAAATAAATGATATGAAGGTAATAATTGTTTTCTTGTTTATAGCCACAGATGTACTCGTATCCCATGCCAACTGTCAATCAAGGAAAATACCCAAGAGCTAAAGGTAACTTTTAAAATCCACATTTCCCCAGGAGCATGCAGAACAATGAAATGATTCCATGTAAATCAAGCTATGTTAAGGGATTAGTCAATTTTCTTTAGAAAAGTCCAGATGGTTTGCTCACCACCGTGTCATCCGGAGTGTTGATGTCTTTCTTTGTTCAGTCGAGAAGAAATTATGTTTTTTGAGGAAAACATTCCAGGATTTTTCTCGTTTTGATGGACTTTAGTGGACCCCAACACGTAACTCAACACTTAACATTTTTTTAACAGAGTTTTAAAAGACTAGACGATCCCAGGTGAGGCATAGGGGTCTTATCTAGCGAAACGGTTGTCATTTTTTACAAGAAAAATAAAAAATATGCACTTTTAAACCACAACTTCTCGTCTATCTCTGGTCCTGTGATGCGGTCTTGTCAAAAATGATGATCGTTTTGCTAAATAAGACTCTTTTGCCTTGTTTGGGATCATTTAGAGTCATTTGAAGCTGCGTTGAAACTACATTAAAACTGTTAAGTGTTGGGGTCCTTTAGAGTCCATTAAAATGAGAAAAATCATAATTTTTTCTCGACTGAACAAAGAAAGAAATCAACATTTTGAATGACATAGTGATGAGTAAATTATCTGGATTTTTTTTTAAAGAAAATTGACTTATCCTTTAATAAGGATCCAAACTCAAGCATACATGCATTGATGATTACTCTGCCTGTTTGTCAGGTTCTGTGGTGACCCCTCGTCCAGACCACAGCTCTTCAGCGCCCCCTATGATCCAGGCTGCGGCATCAGCTGCAGGTCCTCCTCTGGTGGCCTCTCCTTACCCTCAACAGTTTCTGCAGTATAATCAGGTCATCCAAGCCATGCCCCACTACTCTGGACAGGTAAACGCACACACACGTCTTTATTAATAGTACATTCAAGGTTGTACACAAAGTCAGCTTTTAAACAAACTTGTTTACTTCTCCATCTGGTCTCCAGGTCTATTCTATGCTCCAGGGTGGACGGGTGCTGAGTTCAGGAGGGCACCCGCAAGCGCTGTGTCCCCCAGGACCCCAATATCCTGGCCAGGCTGAAGGACCACCAAATCCTCAGCAGGGCATGTATGGTAAGTAACGCAAAGACTTGAGGACATGGCAGCCCTAGAACTGAATTTCTAGATTTAGGTCGACTCTATTGTGCATAGTGTTTTTATGACATATTTTACAGCCATGTGATGTTCTCTTTCAGCTCCACAGTCGTTCTCTCATCACTCGGGTTCCATGCACCCCCCTCAGCCCTCCAGCACCCCCACAGGCAACCAGCCACCCCCTCAACACCCTGCTCCCAGTCCAGGACAGGTACATCCACCCGCCAGAGTGCATGAAATATAAATTTTAGGGATATGCAGAATTAAATAACTTGCTTTTGTGTATTAAGTTACTGAGGAAAGTATAAACTGTTGTCTTTGTCTCCAAAGTCTGGTCAGTCCGGTCCTCAGCCTCCTTCTCTGTACCACCCTGGGCCGATGTCGGCACAGACACCCCCTAACATGCCTCCGGGACACAGCTCTCCACAGGCCCCCTACCCCATTCAAGGCTACACTCTGCCCGGACACCAGCCCCTTCCTCATCCTTACTCATCCTTAGGACAACTCACACAGGTGGGTCCCACATCCCTAGGGATGCAATTAATAATATGTATTTGTGTGACTGCCGAGACGATGAATTTCTAAACTAACTGTCATTTTTCTCAGACTCATGTTCAAAGTGCTCTCTCGGGTCCTCACCACTCAGGAGGTCACGGGCCACCTCATGTGATGCTGCTTCATGCGGGACATCCTCCTCCTCAGCAGGGCTCTGGCCCTCAGCATGGACCTCCCCCACCCCAACATCCAGCTCACCAGCAGTACTCCTACATGCCACCTCAGGGTAATAGACAATCATTTATTCCTAGTTTAAAGGAAATCTCTAGTGACTATAAGTGTTTAATGCTATTGTGAAGTGTGTGTGCGTGTTTACATTTTGTTTCTCTTATTTTTTTTATCAGTGCAGGGTCACCCTACACAGCAGATGCAATTCCACCCTCCTGGAAACTGACAGCATGACTGAGACCGGAACAGAGGCCATTGCCACAGTGTGACAAATGAGCGCCCTCACCTGGACACTTGTGTGTACCATCGCACGCTCATATGTACATACTCTAAACCTGCTCTCTCTCTCTCTCTAAGAATGGAAAAAGATTTTGTTTTTATTCATACCTCTTGCAAGACTGAATGTGCTCGTTTTATTTTTTCTTTGTGCTCTTTTTAATTTGAACGAACGGAGTGTTTAAAACGGACCGAGGGAAAGGGCGTGAGAGCGGGAGAGAAACTCGAATGGAAAGAGCGAGGGACATTTTTATAAAAATACAGTGACCTCTCCCTTTATCCTCAACCCCCTTATTAAATAAGTAAATAATAAATGGTAAATAAAAAAATAAAAAAGAACAAAAAAAATTAAAAAGTGTATAAAAATAAATAAATTTTTAAACTCTCCCTACTTGTTTTGTCTCAAATGTTTTGTCTTTTATAATCTTGCACTACATACTAACTTGATGTTAATCTATTAACTTGTTAAGACTTATGCTGAACGCAAAATAAGATATTTTGATAAATGATGGTAAGCACAGCATTGGTGGTAACCATAGTATATGTTTATCCTACATCTGTTAGTGGGTACCATATTTTATCAAAATATTTATTATTTTGTGTTCAACATAAAAAATAAATTCATAAAGTCTAAAACAACATGGTTTGAATAAATAACAGAATTCTCAGATTAATTACTCTTTAAAGGGATAGTTCACCCAAAAATGAAGATTTTGTCAATTTTCTCATCCTCATGTTGTTCTTAACCTTCTTAACTGAATTTATTTTCTGATGAACACAAATTAAGATATTTTGATAAATGATGGTAAGCTGATTGTAACCATTGACTTGTATAGTAGAAAATTCAAAAATGCAATGGGTACTGTCAACTGCGTGCTTAATAAAATATTTATCATTTATTACAATACTTCAATAATAGTTTTCCTACTATGGAAGTCAATGGTTACAATCAGCTGTGTGCTTACAATCATTTATCAAACTATCTTTTTTTTTTAAAATATATATATTCATACAATATGCAGAATTTTCATTTTTGTGTCACTGTTAATTTTTCACACTGATTTGATGCTTATTTAACACCCATGTTTAATAGCAGGTAAAGCATGATTAATAATTTTACCAAGTCATAAACAAATAGTTGTTTATTCATATTAATAACAAAGTTGTATAATACATTGTATACTCAAACAGTCAACGAAATTCTTCAAAGTGGTGTGGTCATATTTTTGAAAGTAAAAGTCAGTATGCAGTACATTGTAAATAGCAAAAATACTTAAACAGAAAAACTATAAAAACATTCTCAGGTATCGTCAGCAGATCTGTTTTTAATGGTTGAGAGAAGCAGTAGAAATATCTGGAGAGATGACAGTGATATGCTTGTTAAATTTCAACATCTAGGCACATCTCAAAACTCATCTGGTTCTCTTAGGTCTTTGACATCCCATCATCCTTGGGTTAAAAGAAAGTAGATCCAACCAAGAAACATCTTGGAGAGACAAAAACAGTTTAAGAACGTTTTAATTAGCATTTTCTATTAAGGCATCTGAGATACAAAATGTGTGAAACATACCTTGATTATAATAAATTAGGGGCTGTGTTGACATAATCAGAGCTCCCCCGGTCATCACTGTTTTTACTGTCATAGGACTGAGCTGTTGTGAAGCAAGAAAAACAGGATCATACATTTCAACGCATCACTTTAATCATCATATTAGTTATTGGGTGTTAACGACTTCACGCGCTGCTGCGCAGACGGGACTTGCGAAGTACCGCGAGAGTAATTCAAAATCAGTGCTGCTTAGTACCTGTAAAGCGTTTTCAAACTTACCTAGAGGTGAGTTGTGGAGATTTATATAATCATTATCATCTTTGTCTGTAAATACAGCCCAGCATTAGTTACACGACACATATTTAACATTAATATTCCATTTTTGGTTATTTGTTTTTTAAGTGTGTGTTATACCTGATTCATCCTCCGCGTCCCCAACGTTTATATAATTTTCTCCTACGGAGTTAACGTTAGCATAACGACAGCATTGTCATATAACAACAACATCTCTTATAATTAAATTAGATTTTGTGCGCAGTTTACAGTCTCACCTGAGCTATGGGACGATGCTTTGCTCTGCGAATCAGGAATCACAGTTCTGAGGGAAAAAATGTCGGTTTAATAAGTGTTTAAGGTGTAAATAAGAAAATGAACATTTGAATTGAAGAAATTTGTGTGTAATTGTTTGGGACAATTGATTTGGGATCTGGTAGATTTGTTCTTACATGTAATTATTGTCTGTTTCATCTGTGGGCTGTTGGTATGGCTCATCTTCTCTGTCTAAAGCAGAATCACAGATTCATCATTATTTACAAATCACATAAGCTACACGTTGGCATACACCGAATAGTTTAAGGGGACACACAAAACATTAAAGTCCATGTAAAGTCAGATATTAAATGTGTTCTGAGTTTGTCACACCACAGAAAAATGTGTTATTAACCATCCAACCAAGTGTGAATGCTGTAAAAAAACGCCAAGTAAATAAAATAAGTTAATCTTGGGAAAAATCTCTTAAACAGGGGGGGCGTGTCCGCTTTCGGCGCTGAAACCACGCCCACTAAACGGTCAAATCATAGGCTGTTTCAGATAGCACAGGTACGTCTGCAAGATGTCTGTTAATGATCTGGAGATCTGGAATACATCTGGTGTGTAAAAACATCTCAGACTTGCGCGCTGAAATCAATTGCGGCAAAACAATGGCGGAGGTCAGGTGACCAACAGGAAGATCGCACACATCTCAATTTTCAAATGCGGTCTGTGTTCCTGCGACCACCTGAGTTCATTCTTCCAAGGTCGCCTGGCAAGACCAATCTCCACGAGAACGCAAGTCCGTTCTTTGCGTTCTTGGAATTGAGAAACAGCCAGTGACTGTAAAAAAAAGATGGACTTAGTGTCCATGACATCACCCATTGGTTTCTGAAGATCGTTTTTGAAACAAAGTAGGTGTTGCCTGCCGTCACCATCTTGGCCGCGTGTCATCCCGCATCACTCGCGGATATCCGAAAATGGGTAAAGAGGCGGGACGTGGGTAAAGCTGAGGTCTCTGGTTGCTGAAACCACACCCGCCTAACTCGATTCTAATGACCGCAGTGGCTGTTTACCCCTCACTCAAGTGGCCACGCCCTTAATTATGCAGAACTTTAAAGCTTAATATAATTTAAACCGAGGAGTTACAAATAAATTCACCCCCCTCACAGTTGTCAAGAAGGGCAAACTTAGCTATACAGACCAAAAACTATTTTTGTACCAGGCTGTAAACATATTATTTTCTACTGTAAAGTTGGCCATTTTTAACATGGGGGTCTATGGGAATTGACTCCCATTTGGAGCCAGCATCAAGCGGCCAGTCGATGAATTGCAGTTTAAGGCTACGTTTAGATGGAAACGATCTGAAAAGAAAACGCAAAAGTGGCGTTGCGTTATCACTTTTTATTCAGCGTTTACACAAGTGTTTTGAGGGGGAAATCTGCGTGCATATGGTGACGCAAAAGTGTGTGATATTTGATGTAGTATGCACTCCAAGCGGCTAGGTGGCAATGTGAAGCAATGACAGACAGCAACACCTAGTCCGCGCGCCTGTGTACAACCTTCTTCCCTGTTCTCCTCCGACGAATTGGCGCATCAACAATTTGATGGAGGTAATTAATGCACCTTCTCTAGCTGTGAATATTTCGTACAACTGCTGGAAAGACTTGTATATTTATCAGAGCTGCTATGGCAACTTGAAGGTCTGACATATGGAAATAATTCTACATGTTTGTTGTTATTTTCCTGAACTGGGGCATGCCTGTGACGTAAACGCGTACGCGACGAGAGCCACCGTGAGCAGACTTTTGCATTTTTACCCTTCAGACGGGGATGCGACGGTAGATAGTTTATAAGATTCCATATTGGCTTCATAAAGACAGAGCGCAGCGCATCATAACCTGAAAACCACGCCCACCGGGGGGGAAAACAATCCAACCGTCTCCATTGACTTTGTATTGCGAGAGGCTGCCTCCTTGTCATTTTTGGCTTATAACAAAAAACAGAACAATGCCTAAAAGCTGCTGTGTGACAATATGTACAGCTAACAAGCCAAAAAACACAGAAACAAGTTTTTATAAGCTGTCGACCTCAAAAAACGAGCGTTTAAAGACACAAAAGTGGAAAACAGGCAACTTTTCATAGTACTTCTATTAGTAGAACTGCGCCCACTAGAGGGAAACGTAGTCGGCGATCCAATTTTTTCTCCTTAAAAGGCTCAGTTTTACGGCTCGACAGCTTATAAAAACTTATTTCTGGGTTCTTTGACTTGTAAGCTGTACATATTGTCACACAGCAGCTTTTAGGCATTATTCTGTTTTTGTTATAAGCCAGAAATGACAAGGATGCGGCCTCTCGCAATACAAAGTCAATAGAGACGGTTGGATTGTTTTCCCCCCGGTAGGCGTAATTTGCATAACTGCGCTCAGTCTCTATCAGAGAGCTCGCAATTGGGTTAGGGGCGTAGCCATGCGTTGTGGCTCAAGTGCATCATTGGACCACCGTTTTAACCCTGCCCAAATAATCCTCAACACAGACAGACATGGTGAAAAACTGTTTAACGATCTAACTCTCCAATTCAGTATAGATTACAGTCTTTTTGGTGTGTTTCATCAATACGTCTTAAACATTTATAATTTGTTTAGAAACAATTTTCAAGAACGACTTTACAGAAACTTTAATGTTCATCAATGCACCTGTAAGCAAATCAAACCCACTGGATTATCTCCATAACTACATAATAATGTGTTGTGTAATTGGTAGTTGGTATATCCCTCCTTACCGCTTTGGTTCACATAACTGGCTTGACTTCCAGCTTTAAAAACAAACAAAAAGCAAACAGGTTTGTAATGACATACTATTGAAGAAAACAATGAGAGGATTTTCTTAAAAAATTTTAAATAAACTATCTTTTTGTTTAAAACAGCTAGACGGTTTCATCTAAAGCATGCGCGTTGCCGCGGTTACACACTGATCCTTAACTTCCAGTCTGTGTTTGTGACTAAACTGACCTTTAAAACAAATACCTTGTGGCAAATAAAAAATGTTTGGGTTCCAAAAGATGAGGGGAGACAGTGAACATAGACCAACACTGTGTGGATCAGCAAGGCAAATATTTAAGTATCTGTAGCTAACAGTGTATACATTCATTTTACACAGTAACATTAGCTCAGTGTAATGGTTTATATGCTTTTGAGGTAAATTACTGTTTATTTGTTTAGCTTGTTATCAGAAATAATCGACTCTAGAGGGACTCTATGTTTAGGTCTACCGGAAGTTAAGTTTGTTCCTTAAAAGCTGTTTATTTCATTGTTGCCCATTGAAACCGTCATTCTGTGACCATAAAGACTAATGTAAAAAAAATATTTTCAAAGATTGAATAAAACTCACTTTCAGAAGGGGGACATGAGGGAGACTTCACTGCAGAACTAAATGATGGAGAACTGAGAGAACTGTGGGTAAAGTGATTATTAACAAAACACAACACAGTCTGTACATCTGTGTATTTTTAAGAAAGGGTCAGAACTCACTGGGGTAGTTGGGTATGTTGGTAGTTGATTCTGTTATGGTCCGGATAGGATGCATCTGATCAGAGAGAGAACAATTTTAGTAGCTATAGATGGATTTATTTTTGGTAATAACTTATGAGTTTGTGTGTGTTAGAAATAAGGAAAAAATGTTAACATGTAGACTGGGGATGTCGAACCACAAAACCCGGTCTGTATGGAGAGAGAGAAAGAGAGAGAATGCTGAACTAACACATACTGTGTGTAACTTTATTTGTGTAAATCTGTGTGTAAATTTAAAGGGGGCATTTCAAAAGACTTTTTTAAGATGTCGAATAAATCTTTGGTGTCCCCAGAGTACATATGTGAAGTTTTAGCTCAAAATATCATATAGATAATTTATTATAACATGTTAAAATTACCACTTTGTAGGTTTGAGCAAAATGAGCTGATCTCTGCACTAAATGGCAGTGCCATAGTTGGATAGTGCAGATTAAGGGGCGGCATTATCTCCTTCTGACATCACCAGTGGAGCCAAATTTCAATGACCTATTTTTCACATGCTTGTGGAGAATGGTTTACCAAAACTAAGTTACTGGGTTTCTAGTTTTCTAGGTTGATAAAAGCACTGGGGACCCAATGATAGCACTTAAACATGGAAAAAGTCAAATTGGCATGTCCCCTTTTAAGGTTATCAAAAGGTTAATTTTTAATTGTGGACACTTCTGTAGACTCTTAGACATATCCTCCTTAAAACACACTTTACACTATCACTAATTTATTTAATTTGTATTTTTAAATGTAAAAAATGCTTACGTTGGGTGTTCTGGACTGGAGTCACTGGATCTTTGAGAGATGGTTGCTGTAAAGAAAATGTATTACAACAAATAAGACTTTCCCATCATGATGCACATACAAAACATCGCAAATTAATGTGAGTTTTGCATCACTGAGCTATAGAGTAGTAATATTTTTATTATGGAGCTCCAATGAGACAAAAAACTTCAGACAGATAATATGATTTATTTTTTTAGATCATAACACTTTGTCTTACTTGGCTGCTTGCTCCGAAAACAGTTAATACACAGACCGGTTACAAATATGATTGACAGGAGGAGAGCCCCGCCTACCACCGACAACAGTACAGTGGAGTCCATAACTGTAAAAAGAAAGCAAAAACATAACTTTTATAGCACTAGGGTTATAAAATAACAGCATAAACCTTTCATTGAAGCTGGTATTGTGTTGTATTTTTGTAGATTAGTGCCAATAAACCTTAAAAATTATTCCCTAAGCCAGTGGTTCTCAAACTGGGGTCGCAGGATTGTGCCGGGGGGCCCAGTTTTGTGACATTTTATAAAATACAAAAATTTATCATAAATTCAGTGTAATTTTACCTTAGAAAAAATAAGGCACTAACCAACAGCACTACGTTGTATCATTAAATGTTTTTGTCATAAAATTTTCTTTGGAAGGCCATGAAGGGATGCATCGTAGACAAGGGGGACTGCACGCTGAAGAAGTCAGTTATATTTAACATTTGGTCATTTAATTTATACAACAGTTTCATAATGCAAAATGTGGGGCGATGGTATCTGGTTCCTCACAGCTTTATCTTATAGAACTGGTATAGACACGATTTATCATTTACTACTTTCTAACAGATATTTTTCAGCATTTATAGCTTTATTTAAATAAAGAGAGAGAGAGAGAAGCAGGAGCCAGGAAAGGACAAAGACTTGAGATTCGAACCTGGGCCGACTAAAGCACTGCTGTATGGAGGACCACAAGAGCCATGCAAAATGCAATAAAGAACTTCAACACCCAACAACCACCTGGACAACAAAAATAGCAATCAATAGAGCCGTTCAAACTTCACCAATCAATCCACAAATAAATAGACAAAGCTACAAAAAAAATCATTATGTTACATTTTATAAGGCAATAAAAAGTAGGGGTGTCAACAATAATCGATTTGGCAATGCACGCATGCACGATTTAGCATCGATTCAGCAAAGTACCATAATCGATTATGTCACTGTTTATTTTCTGGCCTCGAGTGGACAATAAAGTTGTAAAGTTTCAATAACTTCCGGGGCATAACAACAACAATCAAGATGGCTGAGGCGGAGAGAGATGACCGTGATAGACGAGTAAATAGAAATGCACCCTTTTCTATGGAAAGTGGACATATGGGCACATTTCGGATTCTATGAAGTTAATGGGAAACTAGACAAGACTTACGCTGTCTGTAAAATTATTATCTCAGGTATATAATTGTCATTGTCTTAAAGTTGCTAAGCTTCCGTTTTTGTTGAGAATAGTTGCACTTGACTTTACTTGACTGATTAAAAATTTGCCTTGTTGTGTACAGTAGAATTCTGATGCATCGCAATGCATCGTAGAATCGTAATTGAATTGAATTGTGAGGGCAGTGCCAATGCACACCCCTAATAAAAAGTGAGATTATAAAAATAACGTAGAAATGAAATATTAATCCATTAATAAATAGTTCAAAGTAATATAACAATTTACAAAAACAACATAAAACACTCAATAAGTTCATCATTTTAAATTGCATTTATAAATTCTTAATTAAATAATGGAATTTCAAAAAGCAATTTAAAAAGAGAAATAAATAACTGGATTTATAAATTGAACTACAAATACAGGTTTAAATTAGGCATTTAAAAGTGCATTTCCGTTTAACATTTCTGTTTTCATTTCCCGATGGTTCTCCTTATTCTTTTCGCTATTCGATTTGCTATTCGTTTTAGCTTCTCTATTTAGCTTTTCCGTGACTCTTTGGATCCTTGCAAATGGTCAAATGAGAAATGCAAATTAGCTATGGCCAGGTGGATGTAACAAGCTCGCTGATTGGCTCTGATTGTACGTCATGCGCAGATTTATAGATCCTCGACCCAAAGAGTCACGGAAAAGCTAAACAGAGAGGCCAAAACGAAAAGCAAACTGAATAGCGAAAAGAACAAGGAGAACCATCGGGAAAATGAAAACAGAAATGTTAAACGGAAATGCCCTTTTAAATGCCTAATTTAAACCTGTATTTGTAGTTCATAATGATTTTTTTTGCAACTTTGTCCATCCATTTATAGATCAATCAATGAAAATTTGAACAAATCTATTAATTGCTATTTTTATTGTCCAGGTAGTTATTAAATATTGAAGTTCTTTATTACATTTTGCATGACTCTTGTGGTCCTCCACACTATGCTGCTGTACTGTGTCATCACGCAGACCATTGGCGCCGATGTGATTTATCGTTTGTGTTGCAAAAATTATTCAATAATATCATTGAATTATTTGAAAAAGTGTTAACTGAACATCTTAAACCAAGATAAATGATATGTTTTATACAGATTTGTAAAATGTACCACTTACAAATGTACATTACAGCAGGTTTTATAGACGTTTCTGAGATTGCATTTTGAATGCATTTCAAATCTTGAATATGAATTTGGTACCTTTTTACTTGTTTAAAGCATAACATTTACCAAATGTGTTTATTCAAATTTGATATTTAGCTCTGTGCCTAGGTTGCACTTAGGATAACATTGAAAAACACCTGTTAACACTATCATTGATCTTTTGCTCATTTTCGCACACAACTTTACCATATCCGACATTTTTATACAACCTACGACCTGTTACACTTCTCAGGTGAAGTTTTAGTTTGACTTGCTTAAATTTACCAGATTCTCAATCTGCGTAATTTCACTCAGCATCACTCGCTTTGCAAGTTTTAACACGCATCTCTCTATCTGTGTGTAAGTTACTGACTGTGGTTGCATTTAGTGCCAGGAAACGGATTTCCTGTATTTTGCAGTTAGATGAGAAAAACGACACATGATGAGAGGTTCGGGCCTCCCTTGGCCCACTGTCAATTTCTCTTGAATCTTGGTAGCCTCAAAAGGACAGCACATGGTAGTACCAACACTTTTTTGCTAAATACGTGGATGGTCCCCAGCAGATGTTTTAAAACATCACACCATTATAAATAATACGTAAAATCACTTCAAAGCCACACTGAACGATGATATTTTTAAGAATGTGAAGTGCACTATGCTGTAATTAGTTTGGTGAGAAAAGATGGTGGTGGTGGTGTGAAGAATATGAATGATGGTTGGTCTGTAACTGACCAGACAAGAATAAGTGTTATGAGGTTTAATTCACAGTTTGACATGGTGTGATATCTTGACCCTCAGATCTTAATGACACTATAAACCAGCATAAATGTACCAGTAAATAAAAAATACAAATAAACTGCGTTAATATATAATCAGTTCAGTGCAATTTTCAGTCCTTTTATGTAATGCACTATTTTAAATGAGCTTACTGAAGAAAGTAAAGTAAAATTAGACAATATTTAAGACAACGAGAAAGAAAAAATCTGAAATGAAAAATTACAAACATGTCACTCCTAAAAAATTATAACAAATGAACATTTAATTTTTAAGATATTGTCATATTTCCAATATTTTAAAATATTGACTTTTAAATGTTTTACACTCACAAATTGGGATAAATATCTCTAGTAAGACTTTTTAAATATAATGCAAACGAAAGGTAGTGGACTGAAGTAGTGCATTTAAGCAAATAAAGGTCCTTCAGGGTTGCCATAGAACCATTTTTGACTGAATGGTTCCATAAAGAACCTTTAACATCTGAAAAGTCTTTAGGTAATAAAAAGGTATACAACCAATTGTTCTTTGAGAAACCAAAAATTATTCATCTATGGCATGCTGTGAAGCACCTTTTAAGCACCTTTATTTTTTAAAAGAGAGAGGATTTGAAACACTCGGGATATAAAGTCCAGTTACAAATAAATGATCTGAAAAGGTTCATCAGACTAAACATGGATACATTTTTCGTTCTCCAAAGAAGCTCTAAAGTCAAAGGAGAACCTTTTCTTATCTTTATATAGTCTGTAGGACCCATTTCTGTTACAGAGAACTGTTCTGTTATGAAACTATACAAAGACAATTTTAGGAGTGTAGTTTATAAACATCAAAAATAAATTATTGTACGGCCTTTTCAGCTTACGCTTTTACTCTACTACAGTAGGTATTGTATCATAGTAAACTCTAAATACATAATTTTTAACATGAGATTTCTTTCACACTTCTACTCTGTCAGTAAAACCTGAAATAGATAAAAAAAATGATGCTTACCTTTTTAGCAGCAGAAGCAAAGTGAGTCAAGCCAGCACACGTTTCTGCTCAGCAGAAACTTTTAACCACACTGTGGAGACTAGTTCACACATACACTGCAGGCTGTAAACTTACAACTTACAAGTCACAGCTCACACTGAGGGTGCCATCATTTTTAATTCTTCTACCCACACAGCTTGCCCCTTTTCGCTTCTTGGGTCCACTACCTCTCCCCTAACTTTTTCCACCTAGATTTCCCAACCTGAATTTCTGCAATCATTCAGTCTCTTCATATGCGCTCAAGTAATCGAAAAACGTATTGCTAACGTTGTACTTTTTATACGAGCCGTTAAAATGTGTCCTGATCTACAGGGCCTTGCCGCAAAAAAACTCACTGCACTTGCTTTCTCTCCTCTCATAGGCTGACTGAAAGTGTAGCTCCGTCACCTGCGCCACTCAGCATCTCTTTTCCTCCTCTTTATCTCTCTAAGTGGCTGCTTTCCCGTTCATTTCACCTCCCTCTTTATCTACTCTTTCATCTGAACATTCGGCTTCTGTCTTTCTGTCACCATGCAGATTTTATTCCGTTCGCTTGTTTGTCATATATGTTTGTCATCTAGAGGCGACCACAGATCAAAAGCCTCAAAAGCAACATGGGTGCATGTGATTGGCCTACATTAGACTAAAATCTTGTCCTTTATAAAAAGATAGCACTTTTATGGTGTTTAGATACAAAACGAAACCATGGAAGAACCATTTGTGCATGCTTTTTTATATTAGGAAGAACCTTTCTTGAAACAGAAGGTTTCTTTATAGAACCGTTTAGCCAAAAATAGTTCTTATACATAAAGAATGTGTTAATTTGTTAATTGAAAATTGCTTTTAAGTCGTCTCAACTCTGAGCATCATGATTGCCGACAGTGAGTCATAGTTTCTCAATCTTGCCACCCACTCTTATGGCATTTTGTGGTGTTGCCGTTGCCTACACAAACAAGCAAAAATTACAGGAACAATAGGGGTACGAGTGTGCTCTCACACAAGCAAAACAACATTCAGCCAATTTTCCACCGCACAAAGAGTGATTGTTTCGATTCAGGCTCTTAAGTGTTCATAATTCATTCACGAGACCTTTTCGGAGCAAATTCACCAAACAAGTTTTGCATCTCTATATCCCACCTACAAACAGGAAACCACAGCAACTGAAAACCTTCTGATCTTCATTTGTGCCACTGCAGAGAGAGAGAGACTGAACGAAAACATGCAAGAAAAAGAGACGACGCAAAAGTTGAAGTAAAAACGTGCTATTATTAGGATGGGTAGGCGAAATACAAAAAGACAAGATGTTTGAAGGGACCAAAACGACACAAATTAGAGCTAATCTGTCATTGAATATTATAAAAGTAACAGTAAGAAAATAAGATTAACAAGCAATGTCTTGTAAATTAGCTCAATGTATTGCCGTTGGGGAAAAAAATTTAACAAAAATAAAAACACCACAGTATAAGGAATGCACAATAACCTGCTCTCAGTTAAAATATTACAAAATTAGAAGCGTAATGTTTGAATCATGTGATGGCAGCATTAGTGTTTGTTTTTTGGTTCCTTTCTAAAAGATCATAAAAAAGCTGAAATGTTGCATGGTAGAAAAGCAATAAAACAAAGACATGTTGTTGTAAAGGCAGATCTAGGCAAGCCTCAGTGCATTGCTTGAGTCGGTTTCTGCTGTTTTTTTAGTCAGTTTGTTGCATAAAATGCAAAAAAAAAAAAAGAAAAGACAGTGCCTTAGGTTTTAGTTTATATGTTGCTATGAGGACAGCCACCGATAGATGGCAATTTGAAAAATCTATTCAGAGCCTCTTCTATAAAAAGGTCTAAAATTAAATTTTTACATTGTATGAAATCTAAAACACAAATAGTATGCATGTCAATTAAAGCTAAAACAATGTCTCGAAATAACAACCGTGTTCCATTCTTCATGTCACCCACTTACGTTTTTCTACTTCCACTTGACTCTTGGAAAGCAAGAAACACATTTCTGAATGTTTGTTAGTTTCTGAGTTTCCAAATCAATGGTTTGGTGTTAAGGATATAAACAAAATAAAAAAGCATAATAAATTACTATAAAATTCCCCAATTGTGGAGATTGTCCAGTCAGCGATTATTTGTCTGACATTTCTGCAGGATTGGCTGTGGACGGCACAAACAGTGTTTCGCCTAAACCAATCACAGTGCTGGTTCCCGAGTTGAGAACCATCCCGATCCTTTTGTCTCCTCAAATTGAAACGCTCGGCACTGAAACTTTAGGGGACCCCTCACTCTTTGGAACAACAATTGGTGCATCATCTGAAAAAAGAAGAAAACGTACATGAGTATAACAGACTTAATGACAAAGTGGACCTAAATGACAAAATGTGACCCTGACTGTGAACTGTGTTTGATGTCTTAGTTATCCTACATAATGTAAAGAACCTTGATATCTTTATTACCATCACTGTCGCACAGGTGGGATGTTTGGCATTACATATTTAAAACAATAATTTCATATTTCAAGGCCATTTGATGATAGAAATTGTAAAGTGACAGTCATTTTGTTAATTGTCACTGACCCCGCAGGAGTACATATGAATTTGTATATATTCATAATTCTAATATTCTTCAAATAAATCTATGAATCTTCAAAAATGTTGGCAACCTATATATCGTTGGAAAGCTCTAAGAATCTAATTTCCATATTTCAAAACCGTTTTGCATTAAAAACAATGCAGAGCCAGTAATTTATTAATTTGTGACAAGATAATGCAGCTAACTGTTGACACCTAGTGGCTTTTGTTGGTAAAACCACTAAAAGTGTGACAGAAACCTCATTTTTTGTGATTTTAACGAAAGCAGAATTAATGAATTAATTTAAAACACAATGACAAAACAGCAAATCAGACCTCCAGGTGATTAAATCATAGGCTGTGTGGAGGGGTGATCATATACAGGGTTCCCACACCTTAGTCAAATTCAAGGACCTTTTAAGGACTTTCCAGGTCTAATACCATCAAATTCAAGGACTAAATGTGGGGACACATTTCAAGTGAGAGCAAGGTTACATCGTGTTACCTTTCGAGGGAACTCGCGCTGCGTCAGGTGACACTTTGGGGACGCCCCCAAGGGCGAGTGTGTCTGAATGTGTATATCAAATTCAACCAATGGTGAGGCTTAACGACAAAGACAGGGTGACGCGGGATCCAGGAAGTATATCGCTATATGAAATATTGCCAAAGGTGGCGTAACAGGAATGCAGGAAGTTTGGCAAGGGAGTTCCCTTCTCAGGGAACAACAGTCACATACATAACACGAGACGTTTAATGTGTCAAACACAACTATGCAAAAAAGCATTTTGGTATGAATCAACATTCGCATACAGAAGATATAAGCATTTAAATCGAACAGTTTAGCACGTGTGCTTAAAAAGTCTAGAATTTTATGATATTATCCTACACTACACAGGGAATGATATAAATTTTTTCTTGCATAAAATAGATTCAAGCACTTTCAATGACCTGTATCTATGCATGTATATTTTAAAACATTTCCCAGGGCCTTGAATTTTCCCCCCAGATACACAAACTTTCAAGGATTTCAAGGACCAGTGGGAACCCTGATATATTAATCTTGACAATGGGAAAAATAAGAATTACAAAGCATGAGAACCACTTGGATCACTTACCAGAGGGCACATAATTTTCAGCCAGATTTCGGTCTTTCTCAATAAAGAAGGCCGTAGCCAGGAAGAAAGCTCCGCCTCCCACGGCCACAAAGGAGCACAACAGGAGGGATATCTGAAGAGAACGGAACTCCCACATGTACGAGTCTGACGCCTTTATCGAGTCTGATACCTAAACACGGAGGAGGGGAAAGAAACGGGGCTGCATGTTAATTGGCATCCTGATAAATAACATCTCTGAAACTGTGTGTGTGTGTGTGTTAGAGATAGACCAACCACTCCGATGAGGTAAGGGCTGATAGCATCACCCAGCAGGTGTGAGAGGACGATCTGAAAGGCCTCTGCTGTGGAGCGCCGTGTGGGGATCACTACATACTGAGAGGATAGGGAAACAAATGAACATCAACAATGCCATATGCACCACATTTCTAGTCTTCTGAAGTGATAAGACATCCAAATAGAAAATGAAACCCACCAGCAGAATGTCTGCAACTATGGCCCAATTCATAGACAAGAACGTCTCGCCAAAGAAAATAAAAACCTGGTTGAAAAAACAAGAACACGCATACATGCATTTAGTACAAAACCACCATTACAGTCAGCATAAAACTGCCCTACATTCAACCACTGCTATATGACTGCGGTATCGGTATAAAACTGCAAACATTTTCAGGATGAGGAACAAAAGGCTAGTTAAGCCTTTTTAGATGAGGTTTAAAATGGCAGAAAAATCAAGGGAATCGGACAGGTCACACGCACAGACACATACAGGTAAAGGAAGGACTTACATAAGTGGCCACCGTGCTAACTTGAGCAAACATGATGGACAGATAGAGAAAAGGAGCGGCCAGAAGGAGTCCTGTCGCACAGACCAGTGGATCAGCGCGTGGGGTTTTCGTCCTCAGTTTCTTGCTGGCCTGCACGCCACTCGCCACACCCAGGATACCAGTTACAATTGTGATGATACCAAAAATCAGGCTAAGGCAGAGCACAGGAACATTCAAGTCACATTTATTTGTGTAGTGTTTTTAACAATGTTTTATTGCACTGAAGCAGCTTGACAAGAAATGCAGGAATGCATAAAAAAAGAGAAAAACAATTAACTCTGTCCCCACCATTGACGAGTTCTCGTCAATTAAGAGAAAACATTTGCATAAAAAAACTGTTCCTGATAAATTTTTATGTTAATCTGTAATACCGGGATTATCCACTAGACGGCGCACTTACCCAATTTATATAAAACTGAAGCATTTTTTTACTCATTTTAAAGGACAAGTTTGGTACTCCACACCCAAAGTCCCGTTCTCAGACCGCTTATGCTGAAATAGAACGCTTTTGACTGAAATTTGGACATCTGATGCTGGCCCAAGAATTTTCGGGTGTTTGTTGTTTCACCTCCCACCTCTACAATGTGTGTTTAGGTGCACTGGAACAATCCTTCCTATAATGCATTAAACTTTTGTTTACAAAGACCTGAAACACCCCTGACCACTCGGTGAGTTTCACGTCCTTCCAAACCAAAGTTCAATGCATTTTAGGAAGGATTGTTCCCGTGCACCCACACAGCCATTATAAAGGTGGGAGGCGAAACAACAAACACCCAAAAACTCTCGGGCCAGCATCACACGTCCAAATTTCAGTCGAAACCGTTCTATTTCATCAAACAATCTGAAAACAGGGCTTTAAGTGTAAAATACCGAACTTGTCCTTTAAGCTCTGTGTATGTTTTGATAATCGTTCTGAATCTGATCTCTTACAAAATTCCTTCACAAAAATGCTATTATTTCAGCTTTTTGCTAAAAAAAAAAATTTAATCTTAAAGAAAAATACCCATATTTAAGAGTTTATACGCAGAGAAAAAAATATAGATGGGATGAAACTTTTTATTTTTTTTCGTTTTGTTTGTTTGAAAGCAGACAGCCTGTTTTTTCATTTGATATATTTTGATGTTTATATATTTTTAGAAGATAATTTTTCTGGAATGCATTTTGTGAAAATTACAATATATAAAATATACATTGAAATTGTTTTTTAATATAAATGTAATATAAGAGCAGGTAACAGCAATGAACCAACGAACCATTTACATTATGCCAAAAGTAACAGTAAGAATGGGGGAATTACCTGCCAGAGTCATCACAGTTGTCCTTGAAACATGGCTGTTTCTCACCATTGAAGACACCCGCTCTGAATAAAAATGCAGGAGCCCACAGGGCCAAAGATCCTGTCACAAAGGCCACAGCTGTGAAGCCAAACGTGGACAGAACAAAACTGTGGCTAAATAGGAAGAGAAAAATATATACATTTTAGGTAGAAAATAATATTTTCTATCTATTTAGACATGCTTTTTAAACAACACTGAAGGAGTTCACTTCTATTTTGGGCTCTTATCAGCTGCTTTTATTTAGTCATCAATTTCAAACATTTTTTAATAAAATTTTAATTCTCTAATAAAAAAAAATTAATACGTTTGGCACAACTATATTTTGATATACAAAAGTAATTTCAAACTTTTAAAAATACACCTTAAATGATTTTTCAGATTATGGGAAACATTTCCAAACGTGTTTCCAAACGAATCAGCTTATTTTTTACATTTACGTCTCAGATAACAGCTATAGTCATGGAAGTAGTCAGGAAAAGGAACTGCTGCAGAAAAAAACCTGTTCCAGCGAAGCAAAATTATCAGATATTAAACAGTGTACAAGTGCACAGTTTGAAATTGAACCACTTATATGAACCACGTATACACACACACACATATATACATATACAGTCTTGTTCAAAATAATAGCAGTACAATGTGACTAACCAGAATAATCAAGGTTTTTAGTATATTTTTTATTGCTACGTGGCAAACAAGTTACCAGTAGGTTCAGTAGATTCTCAGAAAACAAACAAGACCCAGCATTCATGATATGCACGCTCTTAAGGCTGTGCAATTGGGCAATTAGTTGAAAGGGGTGTGTTCAAAAAAATAGCAGTGTCTACCTTTGACTGTACAAACTCAAAACTATTTTGTACAAACATTTTTTTTCTGGGATTTAGCAATCCTGTGAATTACTAAACTAATATTTAGTTGTATGACCACAGTTTTTTAAAACTGCTTGACATCTGTGTGGCATGGAGTCAACCAACTTGTGACACCTCTCAGCTGTTATTCCACTCCATGATTCTTTAACAACATTCCACAATTCATTCACATTTCTTGGTTTTACAGCATTTTTGATATCACCCCACAAGTTCTCAATTGGATTAAGGTCTGGAGATTGGGCTGGCCACTCCATAACATTAATTTGGTTGGTTTGGAACCAAGACTTTGCCCATTTACTAGTGTGTTTTGGGTCATTGTCTTGTTGAAACAACCATTTCAAGGGCATGTCCTCTTCAGCATAGGGCAACATGACCTCTTCAAGTATTTTAACATATGCAAACTGATTCATGATCCCTGGTATGCGATAAATAGGCCCAACACCATAGTAGGAGAAACATGCCCATATCATGATGCTTGCACCTCCATGCTTCACTGTCTTCACTGTGTACTGTGGCTTGAATTAAGAGTTTTTGGGTTGTCTCACAAACTGCCTGTGGCCCTTGGACCCAAAAAGAACAATTTTACTCTCATCAGTCCACAAAATGTTCCTCCATTTATCTTTAGGCCAGTTGATGTGTTCTTTGGCAAATTGTAACCTCTTCTGCACATGCCTTTTTTTAACAGAGGGACTTTGCGGGGGATTCTTGAAAATAGATTAGCTTCACACCGACGTCTTCTAACTGTCACAGTACTTACAGGTAACTCCAGACTGTCTTTGATCATCCTGGAGGTGATCATTGGCTGAGCCTTTGCCATTCTGGTTATTCTTCTATCCATTTTGATGGTTGTCTTCCATTTTCTTCCACGTCTCTCTGGTTTTGCTCTCCATTTTAAGGCATTGGAGATCATTTTAGCTGAACAGCCTATCATTTTTTGCACCTCTTTATAGGTTTTCCCCTCTCCAATCAACTTTTTAATCAAAGTACGCTGTTCTTCTGAACAATGTCTTGAACGACCCATTTTCTCAGCTTTCAAATGCATGTTCAACAAGTGTTGGCTTCATCCTTAAATAGGGGCCACCTGATTCACACCTGTTTCTTCACAAAATTGATGACCTCAGTGATTGAATGCCACACTGCTATTTTTTTGAACACACCCCCCTCAACCAACCGCCCAACTGCACAGCCCCAAGAGCGTGCACACCATGAACGCTGGGTCTTGTTTGTTTTCTGAGAATCTACTGAACCTACTGGTAACTTGTTTGCCACGTAGCAATAAAAAATATACTAAAAACCTTGATTATTCTGGTTAGTCACATTGTACTGCTATTATTTTGAACAAGACTGTACATACATACACATATACATACATATACACACACACACACACACACACACACACACACACACACACACACACACACACACATATATCAATAATGCTTCAAAGGCAACATGAGCTCTTGATGACTCACTTCCTGCAGAGCGCTTTCATGTCTTCCAGCCAGCTGGTTCTGTGCAGCATGTCCTCTGAATGAGCTTCAATTGCCCCGCGCTTTGGCTCCTGAACCACAAATATCAACAGGATCACTGCCAGCAGCCCCAGGCCAGGGGTCACCTATTAAAGAAAAATTCACAGAATTTCACAAAAGGCAGAGAGAACAATAGAAAGGGAGATATAAAAAAAAAAAAAGTTTAACAGATATATAACACACTTAAAAATATTATTTAATCAAGGAGAATGATGGGGCGGACGTACCCGAAGAGCCCAGTGCCAGTCTTTAGCCACAGCAGCCACGCGTGAACCCACTATATAACCAAAACCACTGAAGATAAAAACAGCAGATATGAATGAGAGTTCAGCACTAGAGAAAAAAACCCCAGTGAATCCAATATTCTTTACAGAGAAACCGATTTTGAACCCTAATGTATGGACCTTTCAAAAGACCTTGGACATTAGGTAATGACATCTTACTTAAAGTGAAGTAAATGAATGGGGAAGAACCAAAGTCATTGTTTTAGAAATGTTTTTTGAGTTGAAAAGTGAGCATATTGCTTTATTGAAATTGAAAAAGTTTTGTGTGTGTGTGTGTGTGTGTGTGGTCTCACCTGCCCACAGGAATGGCGAAGTAAAAGATGGAAAGCATGTTGGTCCTTTTCTCCTTGATAAACAGATCAGCAATGATGGTGGGAGCGATTGTGGAGTAACTGGCCTCCCCTACACCCACAAGCCCCCGAGTCAACAACAGCGCCCAGAAATGCTAAAAAAAATCTCTCATCATTCCTAATAACGATTTAAATCTTTAAGACACTAAATCAAAGGCAACAACAATCAGATAATAAAAATCAGCATATAAAGCTGATTTTTAAGCATTTGGAAAGCCTGATGGATACAGTGCGGGACTTACATCTCTGCCGACGTAGGAGCTGGCCAATGTCACTAAAGACCAGAAGAAAATACCACCACTCATGATCAATTTCCTGTTATACCTGTCGCCCAGGTAACCGAACAGAGGAGCCAGGAACATGTAACTGCAGATGAAAACTAAGAATAATGTCAAATAAAACATTAAAATATCTACACACATACAATCTCATGACAAGTACAAATCCCACATATTGAAAATAATCCTCACCTGTCTGAAGCAGCCCTGATTTTCCATCGCTAATTTTGAAGAATTTCTCAATGTCAGTAAGTACACCTGTTAAGGTAGGATGTAAGTGTTAAGATATCACGGTTTTATTATTTTCATCTTTCGTGTAAATATATTGTAGATTCAATATTAACTAACCCTGAAGTATTTCAGCAGTTCTATCAATAACTCAAGCACTCATTATTACACTGTGGGGTAGTTTCCCAGTCAGGGTTTAGATTAATTCAGGACATTTTAGGACATTTAAGTAGTTTTTACAAGCATAACTTACAAAAAACAAGACTGATGTGCATTTTGAGACAAAAATGGCACTGATATATGTTGAGATATGTCAGTGCAAGATGTTTTTAAATGAAGGGAGCTCAAACTTACATTTTAGTCTGGGACTAGGATACGCCCTGTCTGTCCGGGGAACCACCCCACATTCTTAAGTATAATCAAATTGGGTAATTTCAACTTACTATTTCACATTTTAACCAGAAAAGTGTAAATGTCTTACTGTAAGTAAGGCCATTTAGAAATTACTTTGATTGTACTAAAAAAATTAAGGCAGCAAAAAAAAATACAGTGTAAGTGTAAGAATTTGTTTTTGCATTCCAACAAATGTCTCTACAGCTAAAGCCAAAAGTATGTCCACTAACTTTGATAAACAATAATATATACAAACTGAAGCCAGACCACATTTATTCAGCTATAATTCTTTACACTTAATCATGTGATTTACCTTTAAACTCTTTTAACAGGAACAAAAAGAACAAGATGGACTGTAGTATGAACTGAGGTCACGTGTACAGACACTTGCTTTGTGAGACATCCCAGTGAATTTCAGTGTCAGTTCAACTTGAACTTCTACAAAAAAATCTAATGGCACTGTTACCTGCGACAGTGAATCTGTCCATATAGTTCAGTAGGTTGATGTAGCAGAGTACAGCTACGGTCAGTTTAGCTCTACTACTAGACACTCCACTAGCCGACTCCTCCTCTGGCGGAGATGACACCGCCCCATTTTCTGTAGGCTCCTCCCCCTTATTATCATCTGAGAAGAAGGGCGTGCTGTCTGCTGGCTCACCTGACATCACTGCTGGAAAAGAATTAACAAGGGATTAAAGAACAACTCTTTCAACCAGCAGAAGCCAAATGTTTCAGCAATGAGTTTGCAAATATAGAAAAATAAAATAATACACTTTACAAGTGCAATAATACACATACAAGGAGTCTGCTAAAACATTTAGCAAATTTTTACTGCAATGTAGTTGGTTTGGTCTGTCACAAAAATTCCTCCCAGAAGCAAAATGAAAGTATTGAGACAGTTTTGGACAGTTTCGTGTTCAATGCTAAAGGACAAAACTACCAAAGTCCACCCCTGTCTGAGTCTATACACTAATATGCAAACAGTCATTGATATAATCTCAACCATATGAGGATGTAACTTCTGTGAGATGAACCATTAGTCAAGAAAAAGCAGGAATACTGCCAAAGTCTAGTGCACTAAACTACAGCAGACTCCACTGGGACTGAATGCATAAAGTATGTTTATAACCAAATTCATCTGGAGTATAACACAGACACCGAAAATGGGAAGTAGACACAGATGCAAGTCGCGTGATGTCAAATCTTACCAGAATGTCACGTGAATACAGTGACCAGGGGAAAACAGGGTTGGGAGTAATGTTAAGAGAAAGCTGTGTATGTGCTGATATTACTAAATATAACATCACATGAACATCTGGACACATGTGACCCTGCCTATGAGTTAACCATTTCTTGTTATTTACTGTTTTCAATATAAAATCATCATATGTAATGTAAATATTACATCCTTGTTATCTTTAATATTCACTGTAGATTGAAACTAAAGTGAGCTAAATTAAACTTTGATGTTTGTAATATCATTCACAGGCAGTGTCACATATGTTACAGCTTAATTACAAAGGAATGGCATCAACCCAGGAAATAAAACTATTGCCTAAACACATAATCTAAACCTGACCTAAGATTTTGTTTTTTGACAGAAGACTCTTTATCCACTTTTTGTAATCTGTGTCTTTGAACTAAGATAAGCATGTCAGCTGAATCCAACCAACCCCAACATGTTTGTGCTGACTGATCACATCTGATGACTGCTGTTGACCAATACTTGTCTATGTACATGACACTACGTTAGGCAATATTCCACAGGCAGTGTTTTAAATAAGCAAAAACAAAAATCTTGTTGTGTACAGCACTCTATTAATTTTAGATGTACAGAAAGCACACAGTGTGTTTGTTTAAAAAAAGCAAAACATTAAAATGTATCAACAAACTAAGGAACAAGCTTCCAGTCGTTTTATATATGCAAGGCAGACATCTAATAAATAAAGCAATATGAACTAGCCATGTGAAATACATTACTGGCTTTTAAATGCATGTGTAAAGTATTGTGCCTTGACGTTTGTGTTGTTGTTTACCTGGAAATGCAAAGCAGAGGCAGGCGCGTCCACAAAGTTCTGTCTCCGGCCGCTTTTTGGATACCTTTCAATTGTCGAGATGTTTTAGGATATAACCTTTACCTGACCTCCCGTGTGGACATCTTTAAATTTTCAGTGGAGGGCTCTGAACCAAACTGTGCAGCGGAACGACTTGTTGTTGTTGCCGATCGATGAACTCAGCACGACGCCATATTGGTGTGACGCAGTACTTCCGCTGTCCAGTCATGTGACACCCACGCGACACAAGCCTGGGTCATTATTGCAATATTTAAAACAGTAATAAATCTATATCGATTACAACATGAAAATGTATACTTAACAAACATTACAAGAAATTATTTTTAGTTAGTTGTTTAAACCTTTACTATTTTGTTGTTTATTTGCATTTTTTTTTATTTGTGACAGGAAGAATTCAAAATAATTTAGATTATCTAAAACGAATTGTTTTTTTCACTGTTTATTACATTACACCAACAAACTATTATAAAAGATACTAACAAAATCAGCAATGAGTTTGAATCTTTGGTTAGCCTACTTTACTGATTAATCACTAGTGTTTTAGCAGCACTAACTAATGCACATGTAAAAGACTGATTAATAGTTTGAACTGATCAATGACCTGAGATAACAGGAGTTCACATGAATGGCGACTACAGCATTCTGCAGTGAATTATGATTTAGAGCCATTTAGGCAGACAGTAAATGAAGCAATGCAATTTTAAAAAATTCAATTTTTATTAAATTTATTTTAATTAATTCAATGTTTTATATTAAAAATAAAGAACATTTCAACAATTCTTAAATAAATCTGGCTTACGTAAACAATGTAAAAATTAATTATATTTTTTTTACAAAAAGACATCAAATAAGATAAGATCTTATGAACCACAGAAACCAGTCTTTTAGACACATATTACATTACATCTAGAACATGGTGTAGGTACGCAACGCCAAACAACACTGAAAGTAAAAGCATTTAGGCCCAAACTTCAATGACATCACCATCCTCCATTTCTAGCTCAGCTGGAGTCTGATCATGTGAGATCCTTGACCCATCAAAGAGGAATTTAGCCCTCCGCCTGTCACTGGCCGGAAGCCCAGAAATATACTGAGACAGGATGGATCCTATAGGAGCAGTCTTGAATAAAAAAGAAAGAGTTACCTAATATAATTACCATATTTAAAGACAGTAAGCTACTATATTTAAGATGCAAAGTATCTTCATTTCATCTTGGCTTGCATCCAGCATGCCATACACACCTTTTGCAATGAATACTCCTGCGTCGATCCTTTCTCTTTGCCTTGCAGTCGCAGAGTAATGACATCACATTTAGTATTCTCGTCTTGTTTATCCTCTTTTATTACACAGTCTGGAGAAAATAAAGGGTGATAAATGCACTTGGATTGCAAAAAATTAAAGATAGAAAACCTTTAATCAATAAGAGATTTTCTTATTACACAGTCTATTATGTCAGCTATGCCAAGTCCCAGCTCACTGACGGAGGAGTGAACCGGAAGTTCAACATCTTTTCTTAATAACAGAATTTGGCTGTGCCGGACATTAAGTTTAATGGCCAGCTGTTCCACAGCTTTACTCAAAGGGGCTGTCTGCAATTGAAAGTCACGTACATATAAGAACACCTATCTTCCAGGAAGCTTGAATATATTTTTTATAGTCTAGGTCACGATTTCAAAGCCTGCAAACGCATACAGTGTATTTATTCCACTTACAGAAAGTATTGGAATTTTGTGCAATTCTGTTCGACAACGGAATTTTAGTGAGATTTCTCGTGCCACGTCTCTGTGCTCAGTATTCGGGTGACGTCTTTTCCGTTTGTTGTCAGAAAGAATGATGATCTCATCATCTTCATCATAATCATTTACAGGAGATGGAGAGTTTCTGTACTCAATAACAGGTTCTTGATTCACAGGCGACAGACAAGCAAAAGAGCCAATAGCATCCAATTTCCTGTTGAAAACACAGAAAGAGAAAATATCAAACCCGATGTGCTTTACTTTGGGCTTATTATTTGTTCATTTCATTACTTTTAATACTGTTACTTTCTTATCCTTCTGGAAATCTGATAACACTGTTTGAAAATGTATGATAACAAGAGCGGATGAGAAAAGTCATGCTAAAACCCACCTCAGACGATGTCACAAATAGATCAGTACTAAAGATGACACTCACTTTATTTTTTGGTTTGCCTGTCTGCTTTGTTTGACCAGTGGACTACATGGTGGAGGTGGAGAGGGGGAGCGAAGAATTTCCCTGAAAGTAAAGATAAAAGTTAAATTATAGTAGGTCAACAGTGTTGATGGTACTGTGCGCAATACATTGACCCTAACAATAGTGTATGTATTTTAATTTTGCAGCCTTATTGCACACAATACCATTAACACATTTCATAATTATTATGTATTTTTAGCACCTTCAATGTAGTCACCCTTTGCCTAGAATTTTTGTCAAAATGTACTCTTGGCAAAATGAAATACAGTTACTGAAATTTAAATAAACAATGTTTATTTAAAGGTGCAGTGTGTAATTTTTAGCAAAAAAAAAATCTCTTGACAGAAATGCAAAGTAATATACAAAACTATACTTTCAGGGGTGTATAAAGACCTTTTTATAATGAACCGTTATGTTTTTATTACCTTAGAATGAGAAGTTTTTATCTACATACACAGAGGGTCTCCTTACGTGGAAGTCGCCATTTTGTGACGCCATGTTTCTACAGAAGCCCTTAACGGACAAACTTTTTTACTAAGCTGTACGATAACATGTTTTTCCAGTGGCGGCTACCGTAGCTTTTCTATGCGTTTCAAAAGCAAGGGGTGAGCAGTGGACTGAGCCGTTGGTTGCAATTCACAACCTCACCACTAGATGCTGCTAAAATTTACACACTGCACCTTTAAATTTGACTAATATCTAAACAATGTAAAATATGAATTATTAACTAAAACATTATCCCAATCCCGTTAAAGTGCACAATTCACCCAAGCAGGTTATCGACCAATATGAAGATGTCTGACTTTTTAAAGTCTGATTGCTTACGGAGCTTGAATCTGTTGTGGCTCCTCCTCTGAATCACTCAGATTGATGCTTGTTGACTGTTTCTCTGTTCGTGGTGGAGGCGGAGACCATAGAGGACCATCCTTTTCCTCCTCTGTAATTTTAAAGCGAAAGGTGATAGTGACATTGGATTTAACCTACACACGTTAAGGAATTAATCAAAAAATTTAAAATTAAGAGGCAAATTGAGTAATTACAAATTGAGGAGCACCACTGAATTACCCGTGAAATTGTTTTGTGTGAAAGTCGTTGGCTTCAGATTTAAGGACCTGTTTACCTAAAGCAGAATGAACATGTGATTTAACATAAACCAATACAGCCATATTTCAACGTTTTAAAGGTCACCAAGACCTTAATAAATTTAATATAGGGCGTGATAGGGGGTTTCAACAAGAGAGCAGTTTTTAAAAGCCTTGCAGTTTTTTAGATTGTTTGAGGTCATCAAAGAAAGAAATTGTGGTGTTTACCCCACCTTGTTGGAATAAACGGGTACTGTTGTGATGGATGTGGGGTCGATAATGCGGCGACGTTTGGGACGCCTTTTCGGAGAGTCTGATACAGGAGCATCCCCTTCACTGTCCGATGTCTAGAATAACATATTTCATCCGTTATACCATAATGTAAACACATTAAACATACACTGTAAATACACTGCTTAATTATTTGTAACATAAGTCCACCCCTACTACAGTCATGGTCAAACGTTTTGAGAATAACACAAATATTAATTTTCACAATTTTAACAAAAGTATATTTACAAGCATTTCGTTGTCAAAGGCTTTTATTGACAATTAAATCAAGTTTATGCAAAGAAAATCAATATTTGCAGTGTTGACCATTCTTTGCAAGACCTCTGCCATGCCCTGGCATGTTGTCAATCAACTTCTGGGACACATCCTGACTGACGGCAGCCAGTGCAGCCCATTCACCCATTCTTTTGGGCACGGCTGTATAAACTACCATAGTTTAACAAAAAAAATTTTTTGTTAATAAAATTGTATTTATTTCGCAAACATACACGGTTACTACCGTTTTATTATAATTAAAACATGACTAATTTTTGGACACGTGCATGTAAACGTAACGTTTCATCGCTATAATGAAATATACAAAGGACAATAACATTATTAATAACTAGAAACAGTAAAATCTATTAAGGTTTACACAAGCTTAAAAAACACGAAACGATGGAAGCGTATAATCTAAACAAGCGGTAAATTGCGTAATGCTAATCATGACTTATGCTAATTTATTTATCAACACCATCACTGATTAGCAAGTGTGCTAGTGTTTACAGCAAAACTACGTGGAAAAACGTTGCGTTGTTTTCTGTCGACGAACATCCGTAGGTGTAGAGTCAATGTCCATTTGGAGATAACGGTCCAAATCAAAGTTGTAAAACTTCTTTCTGAAGAAAAGCATAACAGATATCTCACCCGATCAGCCATGATCCGCTTCCGCGCGCTCAAAGCCGTGCGCGCATGCCGAGTGACGTCACAAAGCGATTGTTGATACTAGGCTCTGTAGTAGTGGATTTATAAAAGTAGATTCAGCACGAATTATAACGATATAGATTGATGTTTATTAATTTAAACTTAAAAAATTAATAAACAAAGGACTGTAAAGGACCTAATTAAATAAATGAAAAAGCCATTGATCAACCCCAAACCACTCTTTTGGATATTATTATTGGTCCTCTAATAAAGCACAAGTTTTGAATTGTTTAACTTTCAAAACGGTTTTATTTTCTGCATAATTCACTTGCAGTTCAACTAGACCCACATTAACATCATACAAAAAGATACAGTATAAAACATACCAACACTATGTACAACAGAGAAAAATAAACAAAAGAAACATCAAAACAAAGACTGGTTGCTCTGTTCACATTTTTTCACTCCTTATCATAATAATCATAATGCGGTTGACATTACTTTTTGCAAACAATGTCCCATTTTTATTCTTTATCCATTTTTTATTCTTTCGCTTTTGTTTCCTCCTGTCACTTCTTTTTGTTTTCCTTGCAGGCCACTACATATCGCTGGGCAACGTTGAGAGGTGGCGAATAGCCATCAGCATAAGACGTGTCTTCAAACAGCACAGAGTAGTCATCCTGGGGCTGAAAAAAAGTGATATTTGTATAATTATGAGAAATATATGTATCTACTTATACATAACTGGCCTAGCTTGTCATTTCTTGTGCCTCCATGTACTACTAACTGAATGCACTTATTTAACCAACACATCCGCTTTGTGCATCCTTATGGCCAAAAGTCATTTTTTTATATTTACTGTCTAAATAAAATCATCCTACATAATGTAAAGAGCATATAACTCCTTGAAATATTGATTGATTGATTGATGTAATGCCATGTCAAGGAATAAAATCAATGTTAACTCTATGAGACTTTAGCCTGGATTTTACAGAAAGGTTCACATATAATGTATCTTACAGAAGCATCTTTAAAGGGGACAGAGAATGAAAAACCATTTTACCTTGTCTTTGTTGAATAATGGTAGTCTACCCACATTCACAAACATACAAAAAGTGCTAAACATGCTAAACAGCTCAGTCTCATAGAAACTCCTCTTTTAGAAATGTCAGCCAGAAAACAGCCCAATCTGAAAAACTGATGCTTATGACATCACAGGCATCTAACTGCCCCTCCACTTTAAAATAATTGGCTACATTTTTTGAGTGGCAGCGAAGTCAGCCAATCAGTAATGAGATTGCAAGTTAAGTCAGTAGGGGGAGCCAAATAGGTGCAAAACCACTTCTTTAAAATCCCCCACCCTAATAGAGCTATCTGAGAGAGGTTTTTAGGAAGCTTCTAAGGCATTACAGACCCAAACAAAAAAAATGTGTCTACATGTCACATCACAGAACAAGGATAAATACTCCGTTCAATCAATCTATGTCACCTTTAATTCCTCTATTACCACACTTCAATCAATCCCTCCTTTCTTTCCTATTTTGTGTCTCTCACCCGGTGTGGTGGCGTGTGGATCAAGGCTCTGTAAAAGCATGTGGTTTGTGGATAGAGCGCCAGCACCAGCTGGTCTTTACTGAACAGAGCCTCTGGGTCCGTCTCTGGGTTTGCCTTCCACTGTGGGAGAGGGATAATTCTCCTCCGACTCAGCGTGTGTCTCCTGAACACAGAAAACAACAATTTTATTTTATAGATAGATCTATTTAGATGTATCTATCAGTTTGCAGAGGAAATCATACTTACTCTTTACCCTCTTCATCAATGTCATCCACTTCATACCTGATTAAAAAAAGATTTCACAAATAGTTTAGGAATCCATATTAAAGTTACTATTGCAAGTGGCCTCTTTGCTTAAATCAACTGGTAGATTACTTGTTGGTGGAGTGGTTGTAGCTGACCACTTCTGCAAGAATCCACTGCTCATCTCCATCCACAGCCTTCACACGTGCCGCCACCTTGTCCCCCTGCTTAGCCACATAGTCACTGCTTGCTGGTATAGCACCACATAGTGGGGGAGGACTGAAAGACAAGTAAAGTACAAATTTGCAAAATAAAAACAAAATAAATCTGAGATGACATAAGTGTAAGAGAAATTAAAGGAAACTCCAGGACAAGTACCTCTCCCCAGGTTTGCCAATCCAGAGAGGTAGGGTCATAGCTGACTGCTGCAACAGGGTCATGAGAACACCTCTGCGCATGGTCTTTCTCGGAGGGTCAGTGTCACTGTATACCCCTGCCATCCTGGCAGCTGCAGAAGGGGGGGACAATCAGTTATCTTTCAAAATTGTCACACAAATACACATCATTTATACACTTGCATCCAAGACATACCAATTCGTCTTTCCTCCAAAAGGGATTTGATTTCTGCAATCTTGTCAAGCGCCCGCCGAAGTATACTGAGGGAGGAATGCAGACAAATCTTGTAATTCAATACTTTGAAGAAACAAGAAATAAAACAACTGCCTGTCCAATCAAAACCTCTTTGAGGACATTTGAGGCAAACCTACCACAAGATGGGGCTATTTAACCTTAGTTTAAAATGTCAGTTGTCAACAGCATATTTTTGGTATGAAAGAATGCACCTTTGCAGTTAGTTAAGACTACAACAATCACATCAACTTACCTGCATTCAGCCTCAGCATCTGCTTTTGCTGTTGTGTAAAGACCCCTTAGTTTTGTCCGATAGTATGGAGATGCTGGGGGAGGAGGTCAAAGAAAACATTAAAACAGATAAAAAATTAGACATGAGATGCAAATTTAGAGATATATAAGCAACTGTATAATTTTAATAGCATGCTTTAAAATAAAAAATTATTTTGCTGTGAAACACATATGATGAAACCATTCCTTACTTTTATTTTCTGTCTGCATCCTTTCATGTGTCTTCTGGATGTTGAGAAGATTGTGTTCACTTCTTAATCGCTCCTCCTGTTTTGTTTTGTTTTGTTTTTAGGGGGGAGATAAACAGGGTGCACAAAAGTATGGCATAAATCTATAGCAAGTGTGTCTCATAGCAACATAACAGTTACCCAAAATGTGTTATGCTCACCTGAGTTTGTTTTATGAGTTGATGTAGCTCGTTAAGGAACTCTGCAATTTTTGTGTCTGCTGATACTAAAGCCATCCTGTCTGGGACAACAAAAACAATAATAACAAATCAATACATCAAACAATTGCAGAATTACAACAATTGGTGTTTTAAATCTATATCTAGGTTTTGAAACTTCAAATAAGTTATGCATAAATGCACAATACAAATAATAATAATTAATATGGTAATAATTCTAATAATGCATATAGCAGAGGATTGTTTTTATCCAGATTGAGTACATGGATGGGCTGGAGCCGACTTGCACACCCTCCACGCGCGCCCTGTTAGACTAGAACAACGTAAATCTCACCTTTAACCACACCGTTCGCTGATGACCTTCAGATACGTCTCCTATAGTATTTAAAGTATTAAGACAAAACCATTTATTTGTTTTTTAGCCTTCCTTGATGAATTTTAGTGATTGTTTTCGTTTTGCAATGATTGGTTAGCCTTCTTGCTAGCCCTCGTACGGACACATTGAAGGGACAAACTACATGCGTGCGTGCAAAACGCGTTATTGGGTCTCAAGTGGGGGCTTTCTTTTTGTGGACCATGTTTACAAAAGCCTACTTCCTAAAGCGATAACTTAATAACGATATGTAATAACATGTACACATACATAAAAATACACGCAATATTACGGCAATATATTAATTATGTGTAATTATGACCTTGTCAAAAATCATATTGGAATTTCAGTTATTATGTAGGATTCTAATGGATTCTTCAAATCCTATTGGACATTCAGATTTATTTTAGTGGAATTCAGTTTATCCTATAAGATCCTATTTGATTTTAAATATCCTGCAGGATATTGTAATATATTATTTGAATTTAAAAAATCCCATTGGACATTGTGATACAATCTCATTGAAATAGTTTGACATTTATTTAAAGTATAACACCCTTGAGATGCACCATCTCGTTTTCGAGGGGGTCCTTAAAACAGAAATTTCATTTTGTCCTATAACATCATATTTTAATTATTAAATGTATATTATATGAGGAATCAAACATTTACAGTGCATAAAAGACAGGATTATCATTATCACCACCATGTAATAGGCTATATTAATTTGGTTTAGAGTGCAGAATTATGCTTTCAATTTATATTTTTCATTTTTAGTGTTCTTGATAAATATTGGCCCCCATTTTAATGCCCATTCTGTTGTATTAGCATGTTTATTTAGTATATGGGTGATTCTCACAGAACCATTGAAACACCACGGCACTAATGATTTTAGCTTTAAAATGTGTAATATAGTAACATTAAAAAGCATCAGAATTAACACAATACTGTGTTCTACCTTGCACAATGTGTGATTTCAACATAAGAATTTATAATTGGAAATTTTATCTCATTTTCTGCTGAAATTCTCATTACCGCAATGTGTCCGGCTGTGTTTGAACATGCGTTATGTTGTAATTTAATCAAATTAACACAAAAATATTAAGAAAAAAAAATAAATGGATGTTTTGCTAGACTACTTTAGATGACAGAAAAAATATTTACTGAATATTCATGTATAATAATAATGAAGAAAAATTAGGAAAATTATGTGTCCATGCCTGATATTCTCATCCTCTGCAACACTTTTTGAGAACAGTTTAAGCACACATACAGAATTTTAATAAAGTTTGATTTTGAGTGACCAAGCACATGGACCAGTTACTTCAAGATGGCTACCAAGTAAGATCATTTTTTTACAGTTAATTTGAAATATTGTCTTGTCAGAATGCGTACACGACATTTTGATTATCATTACCGCAACAGATGCTTATTAAATGTTAATTTAATTAATAGAAGCATAATACTTTGATGTTAAATGCATGTGCAGAATCTCCAAATTATGTTCTTTCAGGTTTGTCATGTCATTTTGAAAATATGTCAGTGTTGATGTTTTCTGGTAATGAGATTTTTTAGGACTAATTTTTTAAATTATGTTACAAAAAGTGTTAAATGATTAGTAAAAGTTTTTAAATTAATGTTCCCATTTACTCCAGACTTTGTTTTTCAATGTCTGGTGGGAAAAAAAGTAAATTTAAGCAATTTTTACATTTTCATGCTTGACATTTTTAAAACCAAGTTTTCGTGAGAATCACCCATATAATATATAATACTCAATGTTCTTGCTGATATGTCATGTAATAGAGACCATATGGGGAAATAAGCAGTTGATAGAAATGAAATATTAACCTGAATAAAGCAGTAGTAGGTCATTCAAATAGAAATAACACCTAATTTATCTGACCTGGACTTTACTGTGTCCAAAGAACATGAAAAATGAGATAATGTGAAGTTAATTTTCAACAGAGAAGGTTTGAGGACAATGTAATAAACAAAACAGAAAGTGACGTGTTGGTTTATTCAGCACGCAGCAATCCTGGTATGTGCAGGAAAAGGCTAGAAAGCTTACGTTGTCATAGCTGAAAGCATACCTAATAACTTTGTAAATATTTGCTGTACTGAACACTTGACTCTCACATGATACTCACCTGAGAGCCAAGAAAAGAGTGTAAAGTATAAAAAAGTAAAACCTAAAGCAAATAGACAGAGAAAATGTTTTTGTTTTATTAGTAAAAAAGATTAAGTTCCAGGAATTAAAAAAACATTTCTGTTTGTACTGAGTCTGACACACTGACTGTACAGTATGTGCTGATTCAGTATTGTTTTTGTCTTATGGAGACAGAACAGCTGTGTTATCTATTTCATCTCTTGCCAAGGACCAGCATAACTCTCTCATTTCTCACGTACTTCATGCACAAAAACACGCCATGGAATTTTTGACTACAGTAGAAAAACTGAATAGCACTCAGTTACAGCAAACTAGTGTTTAACACAAAACCACAAGAGTCTTACTGTAAACTACAATGGCCAAAAATATCCACAGAAGTCAGACATCACACAGGCCTGTGACAAATTACACTTAAATGGCAAAAAGTCAAAAATAAAGAGCAAAAAACAAGTACTTTGCTGGTGAATACATGCACAATAAACGTCTAAATAGCTATTAAAAGCTATAAATCTATAGCTGTAAAACTCTATGTACTTTATGACTAGCAGACACAAGAACACTTTGACCTACTTTATATTTTGTTTTAAAGTTAGAAGCATATGGAGCAAAATATCATTAGTCATGTTCACATTAAAAACCTTCTTTTGCAAACATGTCAGCAAAATATCTACTATAAAATAATTAAATATGTATATTTATACTGTTGAATAGCCATCAATGCATTTTACCAGCAGCAAATACCAGCATGGCCCAACAGTCCCCTTAGGTACACACACATATACTATACAACACATATATAATACAGATATGTGAGATTGCATTTGAGTTTACTGTTGCAAATGTTATTAAAATCAACAGCAGGGTAAAACAGATCTTTAAGTGAGGTGTGGTCATTGCTTTTATGGTGCAGTTATGTTTGCTAGAAGTTGATGGATAATGGATTGGGCTTTGCGGCAGACAATTTGGATTCCAGCAATGGATGACAGATTGCTTTCTGTTTCTGCTATAATGCAGTTTTGTTTTGCTTGGTGGCACCACACGAGCATTTGATATCTCAGTAACTTTTATTACCCAGACCTATTGTGATAGGGCCATAGCCTTTGTTTTTTTCCACACAAGCAATACACAATAAATCACAAGTGAATTTACATAGCAAGATACGAGAGAGAATAGTCAACGACATTGCATAAAAACAAAACATGCATATTTTTCTGCTGCTTTGCTCCTGGTGGAATTCAAAGACAATGTTGTTTAATAGATCTCATTAAAACAACATCAGCCAAAATAACAATAATCAGATTGGACAGGTGTAATGGTCTGGGGTAAATAATTGGCAACAATGAATAGGCAAAACAAAAAAGACGAAAACAGAGAGAGCACACACATACAGAATATTAAAGCAAATATTTTGCAAATGCATTAAAAACACATTTTATAATTGCCTTACTACACAAACAGCAACAGAGACGATTTTGAATGTACATTTTTATCAGGTTATATAAATGAAAGTTTAAGTCATAACAAAAACAAGGTCATCTGATATGAATGACATCTTTCTGGCAGAGGGTGAGGTCTAGTTAACAAATATTAACTATTCTTTCTGATGCAATCTTTCTATTTGGTCATGTTGACCGACGTGCAGTAGGGAGGTGAAAGAAACGAGGGCGGAGCGACTTCTTTAAAAACAAGACGAATGCAGACATAAACAAAGCAGAGCCAAGAAAAAGAAGAGCAGAGCTACCGCTGAGCATCGTCTACATTCTGCTAGCTTTTTTTTAAATTACAGAGTTGTAAAAAGTTTGTCTTCTTCGTGTGGTGTTACTCTTAAAAGTTGTATTATTGTTTTTTGTTGTTGTTGGCTGTTTACTGTGAAAAATGAGTAACCACGTTGACGTGAAAAACATTGAACCTACCACCTTTGAGGACCGCTACTTTGATGAATACGAATATTACAACTTAACAGACCGTTATACCGGTAAGTTTCTTCACTAAAAATAGATAAATATTAAAAGAGTTAACGTTACTTAAAAACAAAATTGGTCTTTTTCCAAAGTTGTGCCTTATTTGGTAAAATTCTATGTAATTCGATTTGTGTTTTCGCTGTGTGAACTGCAGAGGGCGCCAGTCGCAAAGGCAGAACTAAGAAGGACGCGAGCTTGAACACAAACAAACACAACCCCGGGGGTCACGAAAGAAAAATCGTGGAGAAACTCCAGAATGCTGAAAAGAAAGCCAAACAGTGATCCGAAAGGTTTGTCGAAAATAGTTGTTTTAAACTTCACGGAGCGCTTGGCAGACCGATCTAGGTAAGACATCAAAATACCGCGAGAGAGATTCGAAAGCTTTGCTTATGTATCGCTCTCGCGGTACTTTGATGTCCTACCCCGATCGGTGCAACACACCTATGTATTTAAACGCGTTCTTTTTCAGAAGTTTTAATTGAATGTCCACGCCTGTCTTTACAGATTTAATGGACGGCTATAACTGGAAACCGACCACAGGTCTCTGTGCAAGAAATGGGCAGCAGGCGTCGGCAATGACTGGTTCCTGAACCTCATGCTCGGGGTTCGGATTAAATGAGTGGGCTGAGGTTGAGCAAAGCTATGGGTCAGACGTACCACTCTTGTGAATTGGGTGGGCCCTAAATGCGCACCTGTTTAGATGAACTAATGTGCATGGGAAGGTGATGGTTAATTGTATTTTAATGTTTACACCATGGCATGTGTTTTAAGGGTACAATTGTCTTAAAAAGTTCTTTTAATAAAAAGACTTTTCATAAAAAATTTTGACCTGATGTTTCTTTGATATTCTCCATCCATAACACACTTGATTTGTGTTTTTATTTTAAAAGCGTGGCTCAAAATATTTGCAAAATATAAAGCATGTGCAGTGCACAAAAATGTAAAAAGTGCAACCACAGACATAGATCTCTCACCCATATGGCTAGTTGTGAAATGCATGGGTTACATTTCTGCATATATAGTTTCTACATTTTGCAACCAAGAAAGCAATCTCTCACAATTTCACATAAAAGCCTTTTTCTTACCCAGAGATTGAAAAGGAGCAGTAGCAAGACAGAAAAGAGATCTGAGTAGTGGCACAAAATATATGGTGTGGATTTGCAAGATTATCCAGATGAGCCTATAATAGCGCTTTGAAAAGCATATGGTATAGGGAGCAAGTTCAAAGCAAATATTTTTATTAGTACCCTTGTGAGGAGGGTAAAACGGAATAAACAAACAACTTTGTAGCTCATCATGCAAAAGACTGTGAACTGATATTACTTCATATCATATACCATATGATCTGAAAATCTTTTGCACTTACATTTTTAAGTTTAATCAACTAAGATTTGCAAGTCATTTCAACTATCTTGACAAGTAATGAGTTGTGTAACTTAAAGGTGCAGTGTGTACATTTTAGCAGCATCTAGTGGTGAGGTTGCGAATTGCAACCAACGGCTTAGTCCACTGCTCACCCCTCCCTTTTGAAACACAAGCTATGGTAGCCACCACCGGACAAACATGTCATCATCGGAGACAACTTAGTAAAAAAAAAAAGGTCCGTTAAGAGCTTCTGTAGAAAAATGGCAGAAACAAAATGGCGACTTCCATGAAAGGGGACCCTCGGTGTATGTAGATTAAAAGGTCTCGTTGTAAGGTAATAAACACAAAACGGTTCATTATGAAAGGATTTACACACCCCTGATAATATAGTTTTGTATATTATTTTGCATTTCTGTCAAGAGATCCTTCTAAAAATTACACACTGCACCTTTAATAAATCAATTTGAACTACTTTTATAAGTTAAAGGAACTCATCACTAGTCAATAGAGTTAAAATGACTTGTAAATCCAAGTTGAATAAAGCTAAAATATAAGTGCACAAGAGATTTTTCTTACAGTGTGGTCAAACTAAAAATAACAATAAAAATATCTCCCGTTTTATGAGATCCACAATTATGACTGCATAACATTAAAACTGCAGAAAGGTCTAATGCATTGATTATGAATTTAAAACCAAAGCATGTTAAACTAGTTTTCACTCAAGTAATATGTACTTTGAAATGTGCTCTATAAATGTTTAAAGATCCATATTAGGTTAATTCAGCACGTAGAGATATTCACACAAAACCAACGCAATAGATTAAAACTTAATCAGTTAGCAGGCCAGGGGAATCGTTCAAGGTTTACAAGTATTTAACTCTCTGCCCTTTTCTCTTTTTAAACGTGCAATGAATGTTATCAACATGTGAAGGTTAAGCCTGTGGTGTGCTGTCACCTGCCGTCTAAAGGCTTACCAACACAGAATGAGAAGAGTGGGAAGAGAGCATAAAGCTTTTAATTTACAAGACACAAATAAACAGTCGGAAAAGTATGATGATGAAATAAACTGCAATATATTATCTTGTGTTTTACAGCAAAATGAGAAGGTTTAAGATGCTGTATAACTAAGGTCAATAAAAATAAATAGTCTGTATTGTAATTAAGTTAAGTTTAAGGGGGATCCAGTCCCACACACACGCACACAAAAAATAACACATTTTCTCAACACCTCCACTTTGCTTGTACCGTAACACACCATAATCCATTTACGTCTCCCACAGATACACTGCAGCATCACAATACTCCTTTTCTCCTTTCACAGTCTCTGTGAATGTACATGGTTACAATTGCAAAAATAATTGCAAATGGAAAAATAGTACTATAAATTAAATGCAGTCTTAAATTATGTATGCAGATATTAAAATGAGAACGTGTCCTAAAGGAAACAGCATTTTATGATAGGAGCTGTTTAAAAATTCTATTGCTGTATTCATTTAAAATGAGTTATATGCTCATAACTAAACTGAGATTTGAAGTTTCATTTAATTTCGCACTGGACTGTATTTCCTGCTGGATGACGAATGATAAACAATAGGATCATATTAATCACAGATATTAAAGGAGCTGGGCTGTTTATGAGGAACTTTATGGAGAAGTTTTGAGATGATCTTTAAAGTATTGTCCCTCATCAATCTTTCTATTCATTTCCCTATCAGTACTGCTGGAGAAGCTCCTCTTGTTGCCTAGCAACAAGCCTTTGGAAATTCCAAAAGAGACCACAGAGCCCATAGACCACCTCGTCTCATGGCGCACGCGTGTGGATGTGTGTGTAGGCGAGGATGGATGGGTGCAAAGAGTATGTACAGGTATGAAGTCAGAAACTGCTCCACTGACAGACGTGCAGGTGTGTGTGTGCGAAATAATTGTATGAGTTGTGTCTCATCAGTTTGAACATCTGCGGAGCCCCTGCTGTCACAGTAAGAATGTGGAGCTGGTGTGTGTGTTCATGCATGCGATCACTTGGGCTAGCAGTCATGTCATACTGTGTGTGTGGACTGTCATAGCTTTGACATGATTCCCCCCTCTTTGCACACATGGTCAGTGTCTTAATTTGCCTCTCCGTATATGTCTTATTATATGGTCATGCCTTATAAGTGTGTGATAAGAATAAAGTGTGTCCGTTCCCCAAGGGATCTCCTCTTACTTGGTTTTCATTAGAAAATCCTCTGATCTAATTCATATCTGCTGGAGTAAATGACATAAAAATTAATTTACTAAGTCTAACCTCATTAAACGGTTTGATGGGCACTGCTTTCCGGTGTGTCTAAATTATAGGACTTTCTTTGAAATTGAAACAAAAGTTTGAGCAAAATATATTAAAGGGCTGTGCACTACCTCGTAGTACACGAGCTTGGATGGAGTCGTGGACGTGGTCTGAAAGCTGATTTTATAATATCTTTAAGATTATTTTAGACAAACTTATATGTCTGACTGTATGGCTCATGCTAATGTCAACACTAAAATGCAAAAATATGCACAAGTAATATTTGTTTATCTTCATGCTTAAATGTCATTTTTTAGTCATTACATTCTTCTTCCTGTTTATCTGTTAACCTTCTGGCTGTGGTCTTTTCCTACCATACTTCTCTCTTATTAGGGCTTTTTCTTACTTGGGTTCCCACACCTTAGTTAACTTCTAATTCGAGGACCTTTCAAGGACTTTCCAGATCCAAAACCCTCAAATTCATGGACTAAATGTGGGGACACATTTCAAGTGAGAGCAAGGTTACATTTTAAGATACATTGTGACAGTTCACTTTTGAGGGAACTCGCGCTGCGTCACTGCGGTGACACTTTGGGGACGCCTGCAGGGGTAAGTATGTCTGAATGTTTATATCAAATTCAACCAATGGTGAGGCTTACAGGGACGCAGGAAGTATGGCAAGGGTGATGCAGCGTCTCGTTCCCTTCTCAGGGAACAACAGTTACAAACGTAACCCAAGACGTTTAATGTGTCAAACACAACGCATTTTGGTATGAATCACCATTCGCATACAGAAGATATAAGCATTTAAAGCGAACAGTTTAGCACGTGTGCTTATAAAGTCTAGAATTTTTATGATATTATCCTACACTACACAGGGAATAATATGGATTTTTTCCAGAAAATGTCTTGCATACAATAGATTTAAGCACTTTCAATGACCTGTATCTATGTATGTATATTTTCAAAAACTTCCCAGGGCCTTGAACCCCCCCCCCCCCCCCCCAGATTCACAAACGTTTAAGGATTTCAAGGACCCGTGGGAACCCTTCATTTATCAATTCTCTGTATCCACTTGCCCTCTTCCGGGTCACAGGGGTTTGAATCCTATTCCAGCATGTCGGGGCACAGGTGGGTACACACTGGAATGATAGCATGTCCATGTATTAAACCAATTATCTATCAATTTCGTTCTCTCAGTCATAATTTGTAAATTGTTTTCTTTTTTCTCCCGGAGTAATTCTGCAAGGCTGGAATAATGGCACTTAGCCATATTAGACACCAATGGCTGTAATTAATTGAGAAGATAACAATCCAGTTTTAATTTTATACACATTAATGTGCTCTGCTCTTAGACCCTCGTGTCTCTCCTCCTCCCCCTCCCTCACGGATCAACAACCTCCCCCACCTGTTTGTGATCCTAACCCTCCTCAATTATTTTAATATGCTCTTTTCAGGTGCATACTTATTGCTCTGTTTGACTACATGAATGAGAAAGTGTAGATGTTGTGTGTTATGTTATGATGTGTGTGTGTGTGACTCATTACCATGGTGACAGCCAGGTCAAGTTTAGGGGATGTGGCATCATCCCTTTGATGTCTGTTAGTGTCAGTGTCAATGTCATTGTAAAGAAACAGTAGCTTTGCCCTGATCTGTGTGTCTATAAAAATCCCTGCTTTGTTTTGTGATACACAAAGACGCATTTATTTTTAACACATTCTGTTTTGGGATCAGTTCCGTTCGAAAGGACATACAGCATTTGAACTCATTTGAATTTGAAAGCAGGAGGTGCAGACTTTATTTATGTAGCACATTTATGTGTATTGTGTATTGCATTGCATTGCGTTGTATTGTGCCCTCTAATAGATAATACAAAAAGTTTACGCATTGCATTTTTTTGCACACCGGTACACATAAAAACCAGCAGTGGTCTGAAGCCTTTGTCGCTGTGCCGCAAAGCCATGACAGGAGTACTGGCACAATGCCTTATCCCTGTTTACAAAAAGAAGCAGTGACTTGTTTTGTAGTTTGTTTTTCCTTCAGTTTCTTCCCCTCAAATGCATTATTTATTAAATCAATGTTTGTTTTTGCGTCAAACACAAGAATATGCTTCCTGTTTTTTCACATTTTGAAAGAGTTACATAGGTTATTTATATTCAGTATAATGTAAACAACGGCAGTAGCGAAGCAAAAATATGTGAAACCTTGTTGTATCCACATACACTAATTCTGCTCCATCCACATGCATCCTTATTGCGTGCCTATCACTGAAAAAAATGATTCATTGAATTGAATAAATTTTTTTAATGTAATTGGTTGCAATCAATTTATTTAAGCTACATTTAAACAAAAAAGATTAGTAAAGTAAAATAAAATATAAAACTTTTGTTTAAATGTAAATTCAAGAAATTGATTGCAAGGATAATGAAAATATCCTTGATATATTTTAATTGCATATTGTTTAACAAATAGTTAGAGTACAGCTGTATGAAAATTCCTATTGAAGTGCTTGATAAAAAAATAATAATAATGCCGGGTTACTTTCAATCTCACGTTGAATCGAAAGGGGGCAAATCCAGCCGATGGAATAAAATAAACAAGAATATGTTTATATTTGACCCGGCAATGGGTTAAAACAATCCAGCATCTGGACCCATTTTTGACCTAAAGCTGAGATGAAAATATCCCAGTATTTTTTACAACTGTAATGTAGAGTCCAATACAAGAATGACAAGTATGCTACATCATATACAATATTAAAGAGATAGTTCACCCACAATTGAAGATTATGTTATCCCTACCCTCATGTTATTCTAAGTTTCTTTTCTCTGTTAAATGCAAAAGCAGATATTTTGAAAAATAATACAGTTGACGGTACCTATGAAAAAACAAAAATTATGCATGCTAATCTAACTTCAATTAAAAAAATGATTGTATAAATCATTCTGCAATACGATTTATAACTCATGCTCCTACATGTACCCACTATTGTATATTGTTTGAACTTGTTGGCTGGCCCTGGTTTCAGGGAAGAAAAATGCATGTTGTTTTTTTATTGCTAAGGCTCTGTTGGGTAAACTGCCTTCATAGTCTTTTATCACACTGTTCTGGTAGTTATAAAACGAAATAGTCCTCTAAATAACTTTTAACTGTGCCTAGATCGTATTCTGAGTTTGGTAAAACTGCCTTTTCCTCGTATGCTCCCAGAAGTGCTTCCATCTTTAAATATTCTCAGAAACTTTCTGGAATCTTATTTAAAAGAATCATGTTCATGTTCTACTTAAAATTGATATATTTTATTATTAATAAGGGGACATATCATGAAAATCTGACTTTTTCCATGTTTAAGTGCTATAATTGGGTCCCCAGTGCTTCTATCGACAGAGAAAATGTGAAAAAAATCAACCCAGTAACTTAGTTTTGGTAGACCATTCTCTGCAAGCATGTGAAAAATATGTCATTAAAATTTGACTCCTCTTGTGATGTCAGAAGGGGATAATAGCGTTACTTAAGCGCATGGTCTAAAGCGCACGGCGCACGGTTTAAACGGGTGTGTCCGATTCCACTTTTGCTAATTTAAAGATGGGAAAAATGGTTTGTGCGCCCAGCGCATGGCTGAAAAGAATGTTGTTCCTATTCTCATAATGAGTAATGGGTGTGTTTTGACGTGCAATAAACCAATGAGAGTCTTAGCTCTCATCCCCTTTAAAAGCCAGCTGCGCTCGAGCCATGCCTAATCCCTATTTAGAAAGCGGAATTTGTAAACTGAAAAAATAAGCGGAGGAAGAAGACCACCAGTTTAAGAATAATGTACATTTTTTTGTTGTTTTCATTTTTTTGAAATTGTTTTTTTTATTAAAACTTTTAAAATAGGTTTTCTTTGTGTCATATACAGTTGTGTTCAAAATTATTCAACCCCAACTGAAATTGATTGTTTTGGCCGGTTTGACATTGATTTTGATCATTCAGTCATCCTGCTTACAATTACATCAAAGAGGCATGTGTAGGTCAGACAAATATAACATAACATTTATAATGAAATAACCACAAATGTCTTTTCTGTGCTCACATCATTATCAGTTTTATTCAACCCCCAAGTGACAATCAATCTTAGTACTTAGTACAACATCCTTTTACAGTTAAAACAGCTTTTAAACGTGAAGCATAGCTTGACACAAGTGTCTTGCAGCGATCTACGGGTATCTTCGCCCATTCATCATGGGCAAAGGCTCCAGTTCAGTCACATTCTTAGGCTTGCGCACTGCAACTGCTTTCTTTAAGTCCCACCAGAGGTTCTCAATCGGACTTAAGTCTGGTGACTGCGATGGCCACTTCAAAATGTTTCAGCCTTTTTTCTGCAACCATGCTCTAGTGGATTTGGAGGTATGCTTGGGATCATTGTCCTGTTGAAAGGTCCAACGTCTCCCAAGCCTCAGGTTTGTGACGGACTGCAACACATTGTCATCCAATATCTCCTGGTACTGAAGAGAATTCATGGTACCTTGCACAGGCTGAAGTTTCCCTGTACCTGCAGAAGCAAAACAGCCCCAAAGCATGATTGACCCCCCACCATGCTTCACAGTAGGCAAGGTGTTCTTTTCTTCATAGGGCTTGTTCTTCCTCCTCCAAACATAGCGTTGATCCATGGGCCCAAACAGTTCTAATTTTGTTTTATCAGTCCACAGAACACTATCCCAAAACTTCTGTGGTTTGTCCACATGACTTTTGGCATACTGCAGTCGACTCTTATTATTTTTTGGAGACAGCAAGGGGGTGCGCCTGGGAGTTCTGGCATGGAGGCCTTCAGTACGCAGGGTGCGCCGTATTGTCTGAGCAGAAACTTCAGTACCCACATCTGACAAATCTTTTCTCAGTTCCTCAGCAGTCACACGGGGACTTTTTTCCACTCTACGCTTCAGATAGCGCACAGCAGTCGCAGTTAGCATCTTTTCTCTGCCACGACCAGGAAGCGTTTCAACAGTGCCCTTTGCCTTGAATTTGCGCATGATGCTTCCTATGGTGTCTCTTGGTATGTTTAACATCTTTGCAATCTTCTTATAGCCATTGCCCTTCCTGTGAAGATTAATCACCTCTTCTCTTGTCTTCCTGGACCATTCTTTTGACTTCACCATGTTTGTAACCACACCAGTAAATGTTTAGAAGGAGTTGAGTATCACAGTCATTTTAAAGCTGCCTAATTGGTGCTTATTAGGCTTTATTGCTGTTCCATGACATCCATAGGTGTTTTCAATACCTGATTGAAAACACTTCAATGAACCTCTGTTCTTCAGAGTGGTAGTTCTTTAAGGGGTTGAATAATTGTGTTAATGAAGAATTTACAAAAGAAACATTTACTACTATATTACAAAACCAATTGATGTCATTTTAGTTGCATATGGTTCTTTAAGAAGTCGTTGTATGATTTCATTCTGAATACAATTACAAATGTACACTAAATTCCCTAAAACCCTTAACAGCATTGGGGGGTTGAATAATTTTGAACACAACTGTAAGTAAATAGCAGGCTTTTAATTACTATAAATGTATTGATATCCTACATAATCATTGGAATCTCATAAAAAAATGTGCAAATATGCAAGAAAAGGTTTGTACTCCAAAAATACTTTCTTTGTCAAGAGATAAAGAATTTACAAACATGCGGAGAGCCGTTTCAGCGCTCGGACAGCACCGTGAGTGCTTTAAAAAGCATTTCTTTAAAAACGGTTCTCATCTCATCATATCCACAGGTACAAAGTCATCATATACAATAAATCCGTAGCGTAGCATTTAAAAACATTTAAAAATAGATGCTTTTGCTTAAAGCATTTATTTACTTACCAGGCTACAGGTGAAGCAGCTCTTTACGCCTTCTAACGTCTCAAAATGGGTCCTCGTTTATGTCCAAGAGACTCAATAATATATTTTACATTTTAATTCTTTAATTGTTCATATTTAAAAGCGTTTTTGTGCTGCTGCGCATCCACGTGTGTGATAAGCAAACCCGCGTTGTCATCCCGTTTATAGGCGCATATTACAAACGCGCTCATTAAATAACAAAAAAATTATTGAAACTTTAGACCAGGTTTTTGTTGGTCAATGGCGTAGTCTATTTTAGTTGCCTCAAAATAGCAACACACCAACAATGCGCCTGAACACACCTTGTTTTCAGACCAGAACGCCCATGGGCGCGAAATTGAGCGCAAATGCATTTGCTATTTAAACAACGTGGCGCCAAATGTAAAAATAATCATTGCGCCGGGTTGAAACTAGCAAAAGACACTTGTGTCGCACATTGTGCCGGGTGTATGATAGAGCCCTTAATCTAACCAAGGCACTGCCATTTAGTGCAGAGATTAACTTTAAAGGACACACCCAAAAACTGCAAATTTTTGCTCACACCTACAAAGTGGCAATTTTAACATGCTATAATAAATTATCTATATTGTATTTTGAGCTGAAACTTTACATAACTACTCTGGGGACACCAAAGATTTATTTGACATCTTAAGAAAGTCTTGTGAGTCTTGTTTCCCATTTAAGAATTGTAGTTATGGGTTCTGGACACGACTTTCTCATTTTATGTCTTTGAAAATATTTTTGTGTGAAACTTTGTGTGCTTCATTTTTGGCAATGACTCCCTAGTAAAAGAGATTTATTTCTCAGTGGGACTAATCCTGGTAAAATAAAGGATAAATAAAATGAATAAAAAAACATCTTTTGTACTCAGCAGAATAAGGGCTGACATGAGGGAGACAGAATCTTCATTTTTGTGTGAACTATCACTTTAATTCCAAATAAGGGATGTAAAATCCAACAATGAATGATTATAAAGCCTTCTGTCCACAAACATCTGTCCAACGTAAGGGACATCTTCGGGTGAATGATAACATCAACCATCCTATGATGCTCTCCTGTGATAACAATCGTAATATCCGCATCACATTACAAAATATGATTCATGACTATTGCAGCGTCAGTCACAGGCTGCCAAAGTCTCTAAAATTTGAACTCGAAAACATTTCAGATTCCCTTTAAAGAACCTCCACTCCTCCACAATCACAAACAACCCCAAGCATTCTTTTCTACCACAACTTGACCTCCTCTCCTTACATTAAATGATAAGAATTAAGCACTTCAATTAATCATATCTAAATGTGTAAACTGCGGTGCGTCCTCAGACGAAGATGCGTATGGAGGCTGCGGGGCAGATCAGTAGCGCGAGTCTGGTTAATTGGTACGGCGAGGCCTGTGTGTGCGGTGAGAGAGGACTTTCTTCACTGCGAGCAATCTCTACCGCTATCTGCCAGGCGCTCTGCTTCGCTTTCATTACATCTGGGACACAGAGCTCTCTGATCAGCATGATAGGTCCCTAAAAAAGAGTCATATGAAGAGGGAGAACAACACAGTGATTTAATAAGCAGACAATATATTACACTGCAGACCTGCGAAAGAGAAGCCAAGGTAATGAGATAAAATAAAATACAGAAAGATACAAACAAACCAGAAAGGAACAGAACACAAAAATATTCTGTCTGTCATACGCATGCATTTATTTAAGCAAGCGAACATCCACTGGGAAGAGACGGAAAGAAATAGGGAAACAGAGTGGGAGTGTGTGGGAAGAGAAATGATGGAATGCATAGAAAAAGGAGGGATGGAGCTAGAAAAGATTTTTATAGGAAAAATAAGAGAGGGAGAGAGAGAGAGAGAGAGAGAGAGAGAGAGAAAATGTAAAAAATATAAGTTATTGCACTTTATTGCTTACTGTGTTGACTGTGCATTTAAATGCATTGTTAAACTGTGTGTGTGTGCGCACGTGTGTGTGTGTGTGTGTGTGTGTGTGTGTGTGTGTGTGTGTGTGTGTGTGCACGCGTGTGTATTCGAATAATCTTCAGATATTGTGATGCGATTGTGCGTTTAAACACAATCTGATATGGTATTGTTCAAGTGTGCGTGAGCGCTTGTGTCTATGCAGAAGTGTGTCTTCTCACGCATGTATCATTAGGCATCATTAGAGCAAATTATATGGAAGGAGAGAGACAGATGCTGCCTTTGGCACATGTATCTGTAGTGCTATGAAGAGCTCTTGCAACACAGCAGCATGCTGCACGGAGCACAGCCAAGGAGCAAAATACTTGACACAAGCCAAAACATGTGTACGCCATACAAAAACACTAAATTCTTGCCTATAAACATAGACCCACGAAAAATTAAATGTGAAATTACAAATAGTGTAATACATTAGTAAGGATATTTCATATATATATATAGCTCTTCTATTGATTTCATACCAGGCTTGTGATGTTTTCCCCGAACGCTGAAGAAAACATAATTTAGATGATTTATGATTATTTGCCTTTTTCAATTACTAGATGTCATCCTAAAATCTTTATAAATCGGTTTCCGACATGTTTCGCTATATTTGTCTGAACATTTTCACGAGAATAGCCAAACTTGAACTCACTGGGTTGAACTAATAACTGATTAAAAAGCCCTACGTACTGATGCATTTGGTGCATAACAAATATTGCACACAAATTGCAGTAATGTGTGACTGAGAGAGAGAGAGAGAGAGAGAGAGAGAGAGAGAGAGAGAGAGAGAGAGAGAGACCACAATACATTGCAACAATAAACAAAAAGTGGCCATAGAAAATGAAATGAGTTATTTCATAAAAAACTAAATTGTAGCACATAAAACACAGTTTCTCTGTCATATATCTGAGAAACAAATCAAACCCCCTGTTTGGTTTTCTGCTGCGCATTCTGACATATTTCCCCTCCCAATTTCCACCATCTCCAAATCCACTGTTTATTCCTCCTATTGCACATGTAACCCTATAGACTCATTGATGTTATGCTGAACGCTCACTCCTCTCCATCACTCTCTCTCTCTCTCTCCCTCCCTCCCTCTTTCCCTCCCACGCCCCTCTTCTCTTTCTCTTTCCCTTTCTCCATCTCTTTCTCCTGCACCACCTGTTAGTGCAGATCCCTGTGCTTTGGAATTCACTTGTTTATGAGGGAGTCTTTTACACTCACACAATCACAGGTAAGAGGAAAACATCCTGCTTATTTCCTAACCATATCCTCTAACTTCATTGTTTTCCCATTTTGGAATCTATTATGTAATTTCATCTCCTAGTATTTTCTAGATTCCTTTATTTGTTTGTCCCTCTTCTCCTTAACCCCTCCCACCCTTGTCTCTCTGTGTTAATTAGTCAATCCATTGTTAACTCTTTCATCATGTTACGTTGCCTGCATGTATTTGTAACATGTACACCAAGTTGTCTTTTTCTGCCCAACTCTTCCCCTAAGCTTTCTTTTTTTATGCACGTGCCACCCCTCTTTTAACCTGAGCACCCTTGTTAAGTATTAATGTACTCATGTATGCATGCCGTTAACCTTTTCGATCTCTTCCTGTTTCTTCCTCATCCCCGTTATACGGGAGGCAGGGGGTGCCCCCCTCCCCATATCAGCAACTATCACTCACTCCCTCATTTGTTGTGCTGCTCATTTGTTTTTTAATATAGTTTACCCAAAAATGAAATTCGGTCATCATTTACGCACCCTCATGTTGTTTTAAACCTGTATGAGTTTCTATAACCATAAAAATACAGTAAGCACAGAGTTGTTTGTGACTTTGTCTATGGAAGACCATCAACTGTCTGCTTACCATCATTTTTTTAAATATCTTTTTTTGTGTTCAACAGGATATGAGGGTACATATTGACTGACTTTTATTTTTTGGATGAACTATCCCTTTAACTTTGCAAGAAGGCAATTGTTCTGCACCATGACATAGTACAGAGTGATATATCAATAATGTGTGAAACCTTTGCATGTTTTTGAAGACCTTGTGTGGTGTTGACTGCTCTCTTTCTTCTCTGGTAATCCGTCAGTGTCTCGGTGACAGATTGTGAAACGGTGATGCGCCTCTCATCAGGACCACTGATCTGATGGGAATAAATAAAAGCATGATATCACTGATAAAGACACAAAATAGATAGATAGATAGATAGATAGATAGATAGATAGATAGATAGATAGATAGATAGATAGATAGATAGATAGATAGATAGATAGATAGATAGATAGATAGATAGATAGATAGATAGATTTGAGAGAAGTCCAAATCCCATCTAAGCACTTTGTTTCATAATATGAGTTTGACTTACTTTGGCATTGCTTTGCCTAACATGCCAGTAATTTACAGTACCGGAATATCTCTTCATTATTTCCTCTCACTCCTACACTAAACCCCCCTCCACACCCCAGCCATCCACGACTTCAAGTCATCTTCCCAACAGCCTCTTCATGTCCCGCTGTGATCCAGTTTCACGCAATGCCATTCATTCAATCTCTGAATGCTCTCGCAGATAGAAAGCTGGTGCGCAATGCAGACGGTCCAGCATCCGAAAAGCAGGCGAGAGAGAACATGCACAATGGCATGACACGCCGCAGAGGGTGCAAGCTGCGAGTTTATTAGAATAGTGCGGGGTTAACTGCTAACATGAGACCTAATGTAGCCTTGACTAAGTAGCGCTGAATTAGCCGTATAGCCACTGCTTAAAAATACTCAACACAGCATAGGATAATATGATGTCAGGAACCAATTTGAAAAGGATTGCATTAGAAAAGTCGGTGGTTGCCTGCCAGGAGAAGCAGGCATAACGTCAATGTACATTAGACTTCATTTCAATTCACTGCTGGCTTTATAGTTTCAAATAGACATAAAATCAATTTTAAAGTGAAGCAAACTTCCTCCTTTAGGATAACAGAAGTAGGCTGAGAAAGACTAGATTGAATTCAAGTTTATTTCACAATTTTGGGGGATTCTCACGAAATCCAGATTTAGAAGGTGTTCAGCATCAGAATTTTTAAAAAACCCTTGAAGACCTTTTTTTTTTTTGCATATATAAGATTAAGGTCTGAACTTACTATAAGCATTATTTTTCAAGAATTTAAAAAATATTTCCTATAGAATTATTTACATTTTTAAGATTATCATGATAAAAAATCGTCATTACCGCAACATGATATTACATTAAATACATGCATTTACAAACTCATGTTTCGGTAATGAGAACTAAAAAGTTGTGTAAGTACTATGACAAACAAAATTTCAACTTTTATCTGGAGAGAAAAAATAAGAACTGCTTGGTAGCCATCTTGAGTGTCACAGTCAATTATGTCCCTTCCAACAATTTTTTTAAATGTGAGTTCCTTGAGGGCTTAAACAATGATTGAAAATGTTTGCGAAGGATGAGAAAATTATTCTTGGATACATTTATATTCCTTCTTATTGTCTCTACATTTACCAATGATCACCAATACCACATTATTCACTTTAAATGTCAGTCTCACGAAATTTCGTTATATAGTCACGTATTTTTTTTATTGTTTTTCGTGCTATTATCACAAATTTCCATGTTTTTTCGTGATCGTATAACGAATTCCTGTTTTTGTGTGATTATCACGTATTGGTTACTCAACTGTTTTGTCCTATTTTCTTACCATTGTCGCCTCGGTTTAGGGTGATAATGTGATAATCGCATGAAAACAGGAATTCGTTATACGATCACAAAAAAAAAACGGAAATTCGTGATAATATCACAAAAAAAGAATCAAAAAAATACGTGACTATATCACAAAATTTGTGAGACTGGGTAGCAGCGTATAACAAGCTTTTTATTTTTTTAGATTTTTTTATGATAAATATTTCCATGTCAAAGAACCCAAATCCAGTCATGGACATGTTGAAGTAATGAAAATTTTCCCCTTAAAGGAACAGTATGTAAGATTGTGGCCAAAACTGGTACTGCAATGTCAAAACTTGTGGCTAAAACTGATACTGCAATCAAACAACTGGTGGCCAATACACAAGATGACAACATAAACTTCAGTTGAGGGCTGCAACTCCACTTTTTAAATAACAAGATCCTGGCCAGACCACTGTTGTCAGTGATATAAGTATTTGAAATGAAAATGATTTCTTAATGTCTAGTGACATATCAGGGCCATTTTATGATTCATTGATATAAATTTCTTACATACTGTTCCTTTAAATGTGGAAAAAACAACAAAATTGGTTTGTATGATGTAATTTGAAATCATGTGCAAGAGATGTTTGTAACTGTATGCTTCTTATTTTGATACTCTTACGTTGCATTTACTTTATTAATCAAAATGTTTCATGACACCTCATAAATATAATTTCGCAAGTATCACCCTTTTGCATTATTGCAAAGCAGATGCAAAGCAAATACAATCGTGTATGGGTGTCAGAAACACCTGTAATTTCATCCGAAAGCTTGCACGTCATGCTTTATTAGAAGACATTGTATTAGATATGCAAGATACAATCAGAATTAGTAGATAATATGATACTACTATTCAGATTTATTCAAGTGCACAAGTGTCAAATATACATGCTGCAAATTTACATTTCCCTCCTGACTAAAACCCTCCCCAGATTTCCCACCGAAACTCATGTGAATCATTGAAATGCTTAAATAAATAATAAAACAGGCAGCGCCATAAAGCATCATAGACACATATTATTATGTACAGCAGGTGGTTGGAGGAGATTTGATTTGAAAGCCGAGAAAAAAAATGCAGCTTGGCATGAGGCAGTGTGCTAATCGCTAATCTTGTTAGCGTTCATGTGTCATGATCTCATTAGCCGTGCCGCTCCAGTGCCATTATGACAACTCACCTGCCAAAGCCGTGGAGACGGCCATGACGCCTGTCAAATGCTGGACAGTTTGATCGATTGACAAGCAAAGACAGACAAGCAGAAATGACTGCCTTGGCATGTAATGATGTGCTTGAGGCCAAACGGGACGAAAAATTACCTTAAAGGTCAACAATGCATGAATCTCTGCACATTGCTCAAGACACAATGGCTAATGGTGTGTCTCTAGACCACTCTCTCCAATAACAGAAAGTTTCGTTTTTGGACATACCATTGGTAATACCTTAAAGTAGAGTGCTATGTAAATATCACAGTGTATGGATGAAGAACTGTGGGACGGTACCCCAGGCTGCATATACATTCTCTCTTTTGAAATACAATAAAACATGTATTTCTTGTCATTATAATTATAACTATTTCTTTATTAGTTTCGCTGGGATTAGACTGCAACGTTCCAAACAGACCCTTATTTAAATAAGACATTTTAAAAACTGCGTTTCCTTATCAAATTACACACTCATTCTTGCTTAAAGCCTTTAACACCATTCCCTATTCTCTCTTCGTTCTGGCTCAGTAACTCTTAAAACTAATATTTTGTCGTCCACTCCATCACTTCAAGTCCCAATGGTCCTTCAAAGCAAAGCTGTAGCTAAAGTTGCCAAACCTTCTTCTGTGCTGTGCTCAATCTCAGCTTTCAGCTCACGCGGGGGGCCAGAAGAGCAGGTTAAAGGTTTCCAAATTGAAAATGTGTTTTGACAGGGCAGGTCAATTCATATCAAACAATTTCTCTGGAGAAAAAAATGCGTATCGGACAAATGTGTCAAAACAAAAGCAAACAAGACTTCTGTTTAAAGCACATGTCTCTGGAACGAGGCCTTTTAATTTAAAAAGGCAACCGAAGGCTTAACAACAGTTTCAATTTAAACTGAATCAAACACACTATCTCAAAGCCTCAGTGTGGTTTAAACCAGCTCTGTGGGGAGGAGGATATCAGCACAGCAGTCCAAGCAGCGCTTTGACTTCGAGCAACGATGTCTGCTCACGACTTCTAAACAACTCGGAGCTTAGATGGCATGTTCATAAAGCTCGGCACAAACTTTTTAAGACACCCACTCACTTAAAACTTCGAACTCACAGCTTCACTCTTTTCTAGCCGCTTTGAACCTACTTGAGTTCACAGCCTCCAGCCAATCGCTCTCGTACTGTAGTCGGACGCTGTGCTCGGCAAGTTCTTATGTTTATTTATGTCTGTTTAACACATGAAGCTAAATACACATCATGGAGACCTTTGATAATAATAGAAAATGTCTTGCCCCCAACACAGGTCTCTAGAGCCTCTAGTTTTTTTTTTAGCAAAAGAACTGCTAGAATTCATTTCTATTATATATCCTTGATTTCCCAGCAGCTTTAGCTGACTGCAGATAAAGAATACATTTGTTTCAGTGCTCTGAGAATGTAGAATCTGAGTGTTAAAGCATTAAAAGAAAGCAGGCGACCTTAAGCTCTCGGTGGGAATTTCTAAACACTCTCAGGTAAAAATTGTCGAACAATGGCTGTCACTGGGGCAGTAGCCTTTAAATTTCCTAATTTGTACCATTTGGGAACAGATATTTACTGAGTTACTAAAAGGAACTCTTTGGGTACAAAGGTGTGCTGATTGAAAGGGTACCGCTCCAGGGACAGCTACTGTACAGACCTTTTTTTCGAACAGAACAAAGTAACAAAGGGTTACTTCTGTTAAGGAGGGTCCTCTGTTGAAGTTTAAAACTATTGGATCTGCCCAGAGTCACTCAGGATCTGCCATAGCCAATCGCTAACGTGTGGTCCTGATGTATATCATGCCCGAAACCGGATGGAAACAACAACTCCGAATGATCAGACCAACAAAACTTTGCAAACATTGTTCTTGCTCCGGCTTTAACTTCTGTATATTCAGCAGTTTTGCAACAATGGACCGAATAGCTTTTCTCACGTCTTTCTCCGCTGCCATTACTGAACTACAACTCAAACTGACGCACAACCTCAACGTCATCGTTCTTAGCCACCCCCCTCTGTTCGATGATTGGACCTGCAGATTTTTGCCAGAGAAAAACGAAACTCTACACAGCAGTCCTAGAAGTAGTACTGAAGCGAAATGAAAATTAAGCAGAAGCACGTAGGAGGGCAAAGCCAGGCTACCATAGAAGAACTATTTTGGATAAATGGTTCCATAAAGAACCTTTAACATCAGAATAGCCTCTCTTTATTTGTGGTAAAAGGTCCTTTAGACTGTAAAAAGTATCAAGGAACCAATAATGGTTCTTCTATGGCATCGCTGTGAAGAACCTTTTTAGCACCTTTATTATTGTGAGTGCCTGAAACTGCTGCTACACCCTATAAAATGCTGGATTGTTTCATCGGTTGGGTAAAAAATATGGACAAACCCAAAATGTCCCCCTCTAGTCGATAATTTTATCCTTTAAAACGGCCTTTTAAACATCAAAACTTCATATTTGAAATATTTTCCCAGTGATAATAATTTATATGCTCTGTAAGAAAAATGTTCCTGAATTTAGTGTTTAAGAAAAAAGTTAACTTATTTCAAGATTTCTTTTCTTAAAGGTTCTCTAAGCGAATCTGTGTGTTGATTTTTGAAATGTGTTTTCAAACAAACTGAGCGTAGTTAACTCCTCCCCCTCCCTTCCGTGCTTTCATGAACGCGCCCGAACCCAACCCCCAAATCCTTCTTGCCGTTTATTGGTTAGAATACTTTGTTATGGTTTCTGGTGTGGGTTTGGCCAGTTTGTTATTATTGCAGTTTGTGGAGGCTGGGCTGTCTACAGAGATCGTGTTTTTTTACAGTTTGATCAGCGGACAGGAAGCAAGCAGATAGTGAGGAGATGGTTGCTGTATGTAACAAAAAATGTTTTATGGTCTAAAACGCGTGAATTCGCTTAGAGAACCTTTAACGCAGGGCCGGTTGCCAAAATTTAATTGGAGGCGTCTCACACACCTCTTATTTTCAGAATAATTAAAGTGTTGTCTTAGGGCTCAGTCACACCAAAAGCGCTTTAAACGCTTGCAAACGCAAGGCGCGACGCACTGCCTTTTTTAAAAAAGAGCAGTGCAGCGCGGCTTTTCATATTGCTAAGCAACCACCGAGTCAGCTGTCTTGTCAATCAAATATTGAAGCGTGAGCGCTCTTTTGCTGTTAACTGTCATATTAGCAGAAACTTTAAAAAGAGGGCGCTTGCTCTGACCTTGTTTGAGGATTAGAGGAGCACAAACACACAGGAGAGAGTGAGCGAGTGGAGTCCGGTTCTTCAAAGCAACTGTAAACTTCCCTCGCCACAACGTAAGGCCCGCCTCTCCCCTCATTCGATTGGACAATGGAAGACGCGAATGACGTCAGGCGCTCCTCCGCTCTCAGCTCTCCTTCAAAAACGCGTGCGGGAGGCGGCAGAAAACCGCAAGGCGCTCGGCGCGCATAAACAGCGCGCAAACGCGCCCTGCCCATAGAATATCATTCAAAAAAGGCGCCTGCAACTGCCATAAACGCTTTTGGTGTGACTGAGCCCTTATTAAAGAAGTCGTTTAAACACAAAAATGAACTTTTAATCAAGTTCACAAACAGATTAAATTCCAGTTTATTAAAATGTATTTAGAAATGATGCAATACCACACAGATTAAACATTTCAAAGCAGCCATGATTTACTATCAGTATTTTGATGCATCTTGATTTAAAACATTTTAATATTTGTACAGAAAACAAGACAAAAATACTAAGTAAGAAACTCATTTACAGTGTGATTTATGAATATGCAAATTAGTCCCCAGCTTCACTCTATCGCACCAGCTCAGACAATAGACATATATGTACATAGATGCTGCATTTGGCAATTCCGTACACACAGCTGATGGTTTCTCAATGTATATATGTGTAACATGTTTGCAGTACATATTTTTTGACAACAGATGTTAAGAGGTCAGAGCATTCACACTGCACGTGCTCGCATCACAGAAGTAATGCTGCATTCACACCAGGCGCGGAAGAGGCGTCAAGCACGAGTGATTTCAATGTTAAGTCAATGTGAAGACGCGTTGACCCACATCTGGAGGTCTCGCGGTGAGAATGAGGCGTTTAGCGTGGCGCGGTAGACGCAATTCCACCTCATTCGCGCGTCTAGTTTGCACGAAGGGCGCGAATTAAGCGTTGCTGCAGGAAACGCGCGAGTTGAAAATGTTGAACTTTGGTGGAAAATGCGCTGCGTTAACCCATCAGGAGCTTGCTCTAGTAGTGACGTGATTACAGGAAGCGTGTTGCAGAAGCCCCTCCTATGACGCAAATTTCCACGTGATGTCTCAATGCCCTACTGAAAAATCCAGCTTAAACCAGCATAAGCTGGTAGCTGGTTTTAGCTGGTTTAAGGTGGTTTACGCTGGTCCTTCCAGCCTGACAAAGCTGGTCATGCTGGTGGGCCAGCTGGTATTCCAGCATGACCAGCTAAGTCCAGCTAGACCAGCTTAAAATGTGACCAAAACACAGCTAGACCAGCTTGCTACACCAGCAAAACCAGCTTCCAACACCAGCAAAACCAGCTTAAACCAAGCTGGGGACCGGCTAAAACCAGCTCACCAGCTTATGCTGGTCTTAGCTGGATTTTTCAGTAGGGTGACTAGAATTTTACGTGCGAATGAAGCAAGTAAACTCAAAATGTTCAAGCGGCAGATTGACGCAGTAGATGCGAATTTGACGCTTCAAACGCGGCTGGTGTGAACTCACAGTAAAGCTGAAACAGCAGTGCTGCGTTAGATTTAGCGTCGAGTCTATGTTGCATACATATCTATGCATACATATCTGCATTGTATGATTAGTTACATGCTTGGTGACCTAGAAAATCAAAGCAATTTCAAACCGCAGTTTCGAGACTGCAATACAGCATTGGTGGTAAATAACAAATTTGCACATGGTTTGTCTTAAAGCATACTAAAAACACAACATATACATACAATCATAAAAACTTGATTTTCACTACATGGGGACTTTAAATTAAAGCAACACTATGTAGTTTCCATGTAAAAATGACTTACAGCTCCGCCATGTGGTTGAAAAGCGCAACAGTGCCTGGTATTAGACACTCTTCTGCAGGCAGGGGGAGGGGCGGGGCTGTGTTTCCTACCCTCCACCGCCACTTTCAGAGTGTGCTTGTAGCAGCTAGGAGGCTGCTCAGGTTGCAGCAACAGTACAATTTGTCCAGTTAAGAGTTGTTCTAGCACTGAAATAAATTTAGAGACATTATTTAAAGGTAAAAAAAACTACATGGTGTTGCTTTAACCTATTCTGTGTTGTTTAAACTTATGGTTGGTTCAAATACAGTATTGATATTTTTGTTTTTCCCGTTTTTCACCCACCTAGGGGGTAAAACAACCCAGCATTTTTTAAAGTGTAACATCTTGAATCTTCGCTTTTAGCTTTGCTTAAAAGTGTCAGTAGTTCGCCTATGGCTGTTAACACAAGACTGCTTTTGCTCTTATGGTTTGTATGTTTATTCATAAAGGCATCAGCGTTGTGCCCTTGGGCAAAGCACTTTGTACTTTAGTTTCTTGTGGATGAAATGCATTTGCTTTAAATGTCAAAATAACCTCCGCTCTCTATTTCAGCTCTATGACGGTACGTAAGGGAAAAAAGCTCACCATCTCCATCCAGGAACACATGGCCATAGACGTCTGTCCAGGCCCCATCCGACCAATCAGACAGATCTCTGCCTATTTCCCCCGACTCTCCCCGACCGCTGAGCCCATCTCGCCGAACCCCTCTGCTTCTCCATTGGCTCTCAGTCCGGGAGGTGGGGCCTCTGGAGGAACGACTGGAGGTCTCCTGTCACCTCTGCTGGCAGGGGGGAGGGGAGGGGGCGGCTCTCTGTCAGCAGCCAGCAGCATTGAGACGTCAGTGGAAATCTGCAGTTCAGACAGTGATGACTGTAGTAAGTTTTGACATGTGCTATTAATATTGACCAGTGGTAGCACCACCTCACACACACATCAGCTCCATATTTGTTTGTATGCATCTACTGTACATTACATTTGTACAATGCATATGCTTAGTATCTGTAAGAAAGAATACAAGTTATGTCATTATAAAAGTTTTATCTGTTAAGAGCTGTGGTGTTGTTAACATCATTCTTCTGGTTTTGTAGCTGCATTGGGGACATTAGAGTTTGAACTGAGGTATGAGAGAGCAAGCAGTTCACTCCACTGTACCATCATCAGAGCCAAGGTAACATCCATGTCACACCTCTGCGGTTCATACCCTTACACCTGTGACTCACTTCATAAACCTGCGGGTGATTTATGCTTTAGTAGTTTGTTCACTTCGATAGCGATGCACTGTGAAAATGTCTTTATACATGTGACCCTGTCTGTGAAATTCAGGCTGAAGTCTCATAATCTAATGGTGAGATTAAGAGCACCAAAGTTTGATTTCAGCCATTGATTTCAGTCTTTGACATGGCCCAGTCAATATTAAAGCTATGACTCCGTCAATATTACCATGACTCAGTCAGCATTAAAGATATCAAGGTTACATTTTCACAGAATGCTCTTCATTTATGTAGGATGGTTTTATGTTGAAAGAGTAAATAAAAAAAATAGCCCACATATGTCGTTCTGTCAAATTAAACATTGTGTTTATGGTATAGGGTCTGAAACCTATGGATTTCAATGGCCTGTCAGATCCGTATGTTAAACTTCACCTTCTTCCAGGAGCATGTAAGGTAGGGAGTGCTTTTAATTCTGTTCATTTTAAATTCTGTTTTACATTTGCTGTTGGGTGCCTTTATGTCACTCCCGAAATTTGCTTTTGTTGAAATTCAAAAGACGATGGACAGAGATGGTCACAATACATCTAGAAATGATGACTAAAGTCAAAACTGGACTGGTCTCTTAATTTTTTCGCGGCTGTATAATGGTTCCGATGCCCATGATTATCTGGGCGGGGCTAAAACAGTGGCTTGATGATAGAGACAGAGCGCAGCGCGTCACAACCTGAAAACCACGCCCACCGGGGGGGAAAGCAATCCAACAGTCTCCATTGACTTTGTATTGCAAAAGGCCGCCTCCTTGTCATTTCTGGCTTATAACAAAAAACTGAATAATGCCTAAAAGCTGCTTTGGGACAATATGTACAGCTAACAAGCCAAAGAACACAGAAATAAGTTTTTATAAGCTGTCGAGCCGTAAAACCCAGTCTTTAAGGAGAATAAAGTGGATCGCCGATTACGTTTCCCCCTATTGGACGCAGTTTTACTAATAGGAGTACTATGAAAAGTTGCCTGTTTCCATTTCTGTGTCTAAACGCTCGTTTTTTGAAGTCGACAGCTTATAAAAAATTATTTATTTATTTTTTTGGCGTGTTAGATGTACACCTTGTCACACAGCAGCTTTTAGGTATTATTCTGTTTTTAAGTTTAATCTGTAAATAAGTTTTTATAAGCTGTCGACCCCCAAAAACGAGCGTTTAAAGACACAAAAATGGATACAGGCAACTTTTCATAGTACTTCTATTAGTAGAACTGCGTCCACTAGGGGGAAACGTAGTCGGCGATCCACTTTATTCTCCTTAAAGGCTGGGTTTTACGGCTCAACAGCTTATAAAAACTTATTTCTGGGTTCTTTGGCTTGTTAGCTGTACATATTGTCACACAGCAGCTTTTAGGCATTATTCAGTTTTTTGTTATAAGCCAGAAATGACAAGGAGGCGGCTTCTCGCAATACAAACTCAATGGAGACGGTTGGATTGATTTCCCCCCCGGTGGGCGTGGTTTTCAAATTTGCATAACGGCGCTCTGTCTCTATGCACCGAAACCACCAGGCATGGCCCCGCCCCTAACACAATCGCGTGCATACATTCTGGTTGTAGCGGTATTTGAAAGTTGAGAGAGACAGCAACTTTCCCGTGAGTGGGCGTAGGTTCAGGCATTTGGGCTGTGATTTTACATTGTCTTTTTTGTTAAAAGCTGATAAAGAACCTCTGGAAAACATTTATTTCTTTTATTTAACTGAAACTCTTGTAAAATAAATTATTTTGAAGAAAAAGAAAAGACTTTTTAAGTCTTAAATTTTAAATCTAAAAATGTAACGTTGCATTTTTAACTGCCCTTTTGTGATACAAATATACCAAATACATAATATTAATATACTTCTCTCACTTATCTTCTACCAGGCCAATAAACTGAAAACCAAAACTGTGCGAAATTCTCTAAATCCTGTTTGGAATGAGACCCTTACTTACATTGGCATCACCGAAGAGGATATGCACAGGAAGACCCTGAGGTTAGTGAAAAATAAACCATTCTCTATGTAAACCTATTTTGCATGTGTCATAAAAATACTCTTGACATAAAAAGCAGGGGCTTGACAGTAGATTGCATATTTTTCTATAGCAGTAGTGTAACTGTATGGCAAACCTTCCTGCCACCTATAGACCTTCAGCGATTATCGATTGTTGTCAGCATCATGGCATTTCGACATATATTTAGCCTGAATATTTTTGCACCGCTTGAATGCTCCTCGACTCCCATCGTCTCCAAGGTTCATCCAAAAAAAATGGAATAACTGCTGTGGCACTCAGGTTCATCCTGCGATTATCCACAGAAAATTGCCTGTGTGTGCTCACATTATAAATGAGCAGTATCTCCTGGCAACGGGATGCTCCTGTTTTCAAACTTGCACTTTTCTTTTAATGCCAAAGGGACGGATGTTGGAGGAAAGTCATTAAGTCGTTTATCTCCAACAGAGAGGACAGAAGCAAAGGAGAGTGCCAGTTTCACAAACATACGGCCAGACCTTTGAAAAAAGTTGGTGCTACTACACCATTCAGTCGGAGCCAGAAATATCACCCTAATCCCATTCATAAATATACATATCTGTCTGTGTCAATTCCGCCTCATGCTGCTCTGGGGATGATATTTTTTAGCGTTAATATGAATTCTCCCCATGCCGCCGTCATCTATTTTTGTTTTGCTTCTAAACTAATTAAATAACCTGTCTTTTTCTTAATGTTGTTTTTCACAGGTTATCAGTGTGCGATGAGGATAAACTGACTCATAATGAGTTTATCGGAGAGTCTCGTGTGGCCCTCAGACGTGTGAAACCAGACCAGACCAAACGTTTCTACACCTGTTTAGAACATCCACCACCTGTAAGACACACATACTTGCTCATATAGACATGTTTCCATTAACCTCATAAGGCAATTTTTGTTGTTTCCACCATAATACTTAATTCTGTGTAACTGGAACATGGACAATTACACTGCTTCATGTTCGACGAAAAATATTTTGTTAATATATGTATTGCTTCTTTCTAACCTAAAAATAGCTGGAAGAAATCTGAAAAAAGACAAACCATAGCTCAGGTCTTACCGTGAGTTTACACCAAATGCGAGATCAACGATTTGCAAAGATTTGATTACATACAAAGTCAATGCAAAGATGCGATCAGACGCGTCCTCGCGCTGGCGATGCGAATGACGCGATATGAGCGGCATGTTTACCTCAAAAACACGTGCTATTCGCCTCAAACATGTCTTCCCCCAAGTTGAAATTATTCAACTCGAGCAAAAAATTAGCATGATACGAAGTTAAATCCCGCAAGTAATCTAGAGTGAGTAACGCAATGCCCCGCATTTGGTGTGTACGTAGCATTACCGTGGGTTTACACCAGATGCGAGTTCAACGATTTGCGCTAGTAGATTACATACAAAGTCAATGCAAAGACGCGAATAGACGCGTCCTCGCATTTACCAGCGAAAACACGCGCTATTCGCCTCAAACGTGTCTTCACCCAAGTTGAAATTATTCAAATCGGGCAAAAAAAATTTGCATGACACAAAGTTAAATCCCGCGATCAAACTAGAGCGAGTAACGCTATGCCCCACGTTTGGTGTGTACGTAGCATTATCGTGGGATTACACCAGACACGAGTTCAACGATTTGCGCGAGTAGATTACATACAAAGTCAATGCAAAGACAAGATCAGACGTGTCCTCGTGCGGGGCGATGCAAGTGACACAATATGGGTTGTGCGTTTAACGCGAAAACACGCGCTATTTGCCTCAAACACGTCTTCGTCCAAGTTGAAATGGCAGTTGCAGGCACCTTTTTTGAATGATATTCTATGGGCAGTGAGCATATGTGCGCTGTTTATGCACGCCGAACGCCTTGCGTTTTTTGCCGCCGGTCGCAGCACGAGTTTTTGAAGGAGCACTGAGAGCGGAAAAGCAGCCGACGTCATTTGCGTCTTTCCATTGTCCAATCGAATGAGGGGAGAGGCGGGCCTTACATCGTGGTGAGGAAAGTTTACAGTTGCATTAAAGAACCGGACTCCACTTTCGCACTCCTGCGTGTTTGTGCACCTCTCACCCTCAAACAAGGTCAAGCGTCCTCTTTTTAAAGTTTCTGCTAATATGACAGTTAACAGCAAAAGACCACTTACGCTTCAATATTTGATTGACAAGAGAGCTGACTCGATGGTTGCCTAGCAATATAAAAATCTGCGTCGCGCCTTGCGTTTCCAAGCGTTTAAAACGCGTTTGGTGTGATTAGCCCCTTAGGAGGTTAAACATTTGCGCAAAACTTAAATGTCAACAAAAATCTATTGCGAAATTACAACTTTTTCATTAACCGATGTTATGTGAATAAAACTTATTTTTGTTCTTTTGGGACAAGTAATTCCAAAAACTATAGCAATGAGTGGTTTGACTTAATACGGTACCGTGCAGACCGACATGAAATTTTTTAAATGTATTTTGATGTCACATGCTTGTAGATAAAGTCGACCACACCTCGCAAGAAGTCGTCCGGTCCTCTGTCTTGTCCTCCAATCAAACATACCATATTTAAAGAATGATCATGTGACTTTTTTACGCATGTCAGGTGACCTTTCAATTGCAGTTTTGCGATATCAAAGTACTTAAAAAACATCTAACCTAAGCGAAAAAACTTTTCTGCGATATATGGGAGTTTATGCGCAAATAGCCGTGTTTCATTGACCGCATTTCAACTTGCTATTTCAATTTGCGTAATGGAAACGCAGTTAATGGAAATGTTGACACAACAGCAGAATAAAGTTGTCTATCAAACAAAATGAACTGGTTGCTTTCTGTCAGTCACAGTGGCAGCCGGTGACTTCTTTTTTGAGGGCGCACGATGCGAAGCTTGTCAACATATATGTAGCCCGTCATGTGTGTGGTCCGTCATTTCAAAATATGTGTTCGGCGTGTCATGTGAACCTGTGTGCATCGTGTGTCTTGTCAAAATAAGGGGTTTATGATGAAAAAAAAGTTCACGTTTGCCAGATACTCGTTTATTCTCATGTGTAATCAGAGTTTACTGTTAAGGGAGTGTCTTGCGAGTATTTTGTGAATATGAGCGTCTCTTTTATTATAAACCCTTTTGGCCTGTGTGCAGTAGGAACGTATTTTGACAAAACACATGATGCACATGGTTTACATGACGCAATGAACACATAATTGTAAGGACGAGCAACACACAACACTTAAAGACATATTTTGAATTTACTGGCCGCCACTGGTCAGTCATGACCTGTTAATGTTTAGGCGGTTCTAGGTCAATAAAAGCTGCAATGTGGATTACACCAGCGCAATCTTTACAACACTATATCTACATAAAAGTAGCGTTGAAATGAATGACAGTGCCAATTTAAAGGTGCAGTGTGTAAATTTTAGTGGCATCTAGTGGTGAGGTTGCAAATTGCAACCAACAACTCAGCTTACAGCTCACCCTTCGCTTTTGAAATGCATAGAGAAGCTACAGTAGCCGCCACAGGACAAACATATCACTGTTGAAGATAACTTAGTAAAAAAGTTTGTCCGTTTAGAGCTTCTGTAAAAAAACATGGCAGCACAAAATGGCGACTTCCACATAAGGGGACCCTCTGTGTATGTAGATAAAAACATCTCATTCTAGGGTAATAAAAACATAACGGTTCATTATGAAATGTCTTTATAAACCCCTGATAATATAGTTTTGTATATTATTTTGCATTTCTGTCAAGAGATCCTTCTAAAAATTACACACTGTACCTTTAAACAATTTTCTGTTTCTCCCTCTGCCAGCTTCCCTCACCTACAGCAATGGGAGCAGCCCTGCGAGGGATTTCCTGTTACCTAAGAGAGGTATTCAACCTCAAAATCACATTTTCTCTCTATCTCTCTCTCTCTTTTTCTTTCTTTCTCTCTATCTCTCTCTGAAAGACAATTAATAAAGCACTGACATTTAGGCTTACGAGTTTGCAATGAGGTTTTAAATATTTCAAACTGATAATTAGCTGCTGATTACTGCTCTCACACTCAAATGTTTTCACATCGGGATCTGGGCTTATCTGCATTTCAAGAAGAACATCGACCACATTATGAAAAGTTCATTGAAGTAAATCGATTAGCATTTTCATTACCACCTGTTAAACGGCTCGACACAAGGAGGATTACCAGAGTAAAACATTCTCGGCTATTGAACAGGGCAGACTGATAGATTTATTTCCTGCGTATTTCGCATTTAAGCAAATCCACGCGCCTGCTCTTCCTGTCAACAAGATTGAATGTGGCATCCATAAATGAGGACTAAAATAAGCTGCATTATGTGCCCTAGAGAGAGACAAAATATCTTCAAACTCACCACCCATGTTATTAATGGCCAGCGTTGACAGTTCCTAAAACGCTCAGAGACAATTTTTCATCTCTTTCAGTCAGAAAAGCTGTCTCTTGTGCATTAAACACATTTATTTGCCTATATTCTTTTCCTCTCTGCCTCTGTTTCTCATATTTTTCATTAATAAATTGATAAAAGATGAAAGTATTGAAAGCCCGAATATACTGCCATCCACCTGAAAGCACCAGAGATTTCTAGGAACCAGAAGAATAATAGTTGCAAAGGAAGAGGAGAAATAAGGGAGAATTATGTGAACAAAGACACAGAAAGAACAGACAGCATAGATAGGGAAGATGAAGAGGTTACAAGGTTATGAATGGACAGGAGGTTCTGGATGAGTGACAGACAACATATTCACAGACCTCTGGAGAAAGAGAACTGCATGCAGAAGTGACAGGGGAAAACTGCTGAACTGCATAGAAGGATCACAGAGGCAAAGCTAAAGGTTTGCTAAAAGACAGCATTAAAAAAAACAGAAAGCAGAGATAAAAATAGGAGAAGGAAAGGAAGTACAGTAATGGCCAAAAGCAATGTCCAAGTCTGAACAATTGCCATCTTCGCTCTTTATTCAAGTATTTGTAAAGATGCACTAAACATTTATGCATGTTGGATTGAAGTATAAACTAAAGCTCAGCTTTAAGAAGAATTCAAGGAAAAATGTACACATAACACAAAGTTTATAAACACATAACCCACACTGTCCGAAAAAAAATCATGTCAGGGGTACCCTAAGATTCTGTTTTTTACTTTTACATATACATAATACAATGCTGTACCTTTTGGGGTACATTACTGTACCTTAAGGATTTATTGTCTACCTTTAAAGGGACAATAAGTAGGATCTTCCCACATCTAGTGGTGAAATTGTATTTTGCTTTCAAACAAATAGTGCTCTCTAGCGCCTCGCTTTTCCAAATGTGTGTTGCAACTATGGTAGTCGTTATGTAATCACTGATATCCTTGTCCTTTTCAGCTGGTTTACGTGTTTTTCAATATGGCAAAACGACATGGAAGCCTTCTAGGACTTACCCGTTCAATCAGGGGCATATGAGCGATTTTGAACCTGGGGGGACAGTAAATGCCAGGGGGGTTTCGGGGGAAATTCCCAGGATTTATATATATATAGAAATATATATTATATATATAGAAATATTTATTATATATATATATACATATATACATATATATATATATATATATATATATATATATATATATATATATATATATATATATATATATAAATAAATTGCCGGTTTTGCACAGGTTTGATATAAAATAAAATATACAAGGTTGGATTTAATTGTTGGCAATTTGAAATATTGAAGATATTTCTAATAAATTTAACTTAAACTATTTCTGAAATGTTTTTTTAATAAAGAACACTACTATCTCATAACGCAGCGAAACCTATTACATAAAGTGAACAATTGATTGTCGACCGATCTAAATCAACCTATTCAGCACTATCGCCATGGACAGCACCTGGTAACGTTGTGCGTAAGAAAGTATCTATCTTGAGAAACCCGCTAAGGTACAGTTCGGGAAACATGCCTAGTAAAGGTATACCAGTAGTTAAGGTTTAATTTAAGAGTCTTTGTAGCGCGCTAAGAGACAACGTTATCGGGACACCCAGCCCATAGCGACACAACGACCAACTTTCAGAACCTGCACTTAAGCTTATAATTTCGTTTTTTAAAAATGTAATTATGTATTTAAAAGTTGCAGAATGGATTTATTTGGAGACTCTGAAATCGGCAGAGATAGGCAGGCAATGCAAAACAAAATCTGACACTGGGAATAGTGAGGGGGACAAAACTTACGTACAATGGCTCCTACGCCCCTGCGTTCAATGTAAATAGAGAGAAGAAATTCTAAGCTTTAAGAAAAGTCAAATCATCGGCAGAGGTCATTTGACACCAATGAGGACATATTTATGAATAAAGACATTGATTTTGACTAATAAAATACTTTAAAAAACTACATATTGTCCATTTAAAATTAATTTGCACCTATTTCATTGCTAAAAATGTTATTTTGTATAATACGTGTTTGCGTGGTTTATGGTTAAAAAAAAAAGTTTTGTGACCCTATTTGGCCAGCTAATCTGTAGGGGAGAGCGGGGTATGTTGTCACACTTTTCACACTGTCTAACATTTACTGAGCACCATACATCAAAATGGTATAAATCTCATACCAAATGAAAGAAGGAAGTCTTGGGCACATATGTTGTATTCATAACATCTTTATATCTTATCTCATTACAGAGTTGTAGACTGTTGAATAGTGACTGTGCACTTGTGACAATTTGCCCCATCGGAGGGTAAGTTGTCACACTAGGGCGGGTAAGTTGTCACACTAGATTATCTAAAAATAAGAACACAACTACTTAATTGTGAATATTGATTTTAATTTTTAAACTCAAACCAAACTGGAAATATAAACATCCGTGCCTGGAGAATCTGGAAAAACAATTATTTCAATCCAAATAATGCACATTTCAATTAAGTGGCAAGACCACTTTACTTTGAACTTTGGTTCAAATGTTCTATGGCTTTCACATAAAACCAGATAACTGAATGGAACGCTGCAGATAACTTGCTTAACTTAACATGTTTAACCTCTGAACAAAACAGATGCCCTGTATGACTAATAGGACTCATCTCCAGAATCACAATTCTGACACACATAAATTGCCTGGCCTGAGGTGCAAGCATCATGGGCCCAATTGTTGCATTTTACACATTTTACCCAGGTCTCCTTTGGACGACTCTTTGAAAATGGCTCTACACAGACGAGGCAGAAGCACTCTTCATCATCTGATGATGACTCTTGCATGATTTTTCTTCTTTTAGCTGCCTTGTTTTTCATAGGTCCAGATTTCTGCTTCCCTTTCTTTTGAAACAGCTTTTTGCTAGATTGAGGCTTATTCTTTTCTATATCATGTTTTCTGAGCATGTTCGATGTGTTTGTTTGTACAGGGGCAAGTTGTCAGATGTGACGACTTGCCCCAAAGTCATTGAGACAACTTGCCCCATACTTACTTGTGTGCTAATGTTGTCTAAATCTCAAGTTTAGCTCATCATATCACTTTAGCTAAAGTATCAAAAGACACTTTACGGTCTCCTCTATTTTGTGCAAAATAATCATTTTAAACATTCACACCTAACAAAGTTGTATTGCATAAAATGTAAAGTGATTTTTTTTTACTTTTTAAGCAGAAAAATAAGAAAATTGTGCTAACCTCAGATTACAGTGATCTTGACCACATGTGAACAGGAAGTTCACTATAGAAGAAGAAGTCACATAAAGTGGCTATTTGATTTTTGAGATAGAGCCTCTAGTGTTGGAGTTATTAACAGTGTGACAACTTACCCGTGTGACAACTTACCCCGCTCTCCCCTACGTTGTGATTGTTCTGAATACCTGACGTCAGCCGGAAATGTAAAGCTCCTTACCAAGTTTGAAAGATTCGCTCACAATGCAATGCTAACGTTAACATGTACTAATGCACACTTACACGGAAATGTAAAATTATGAATCAGATAATTGGTGCTCTTTAACTAGTCCTTAAAGGGACAATAAGTAGGATTTACCCCCATCTAGTGGTGAAATTGTATTTTGCATTCAAACGAATAGTGCTCTCTAGCGCCTCGCTTTTCCAAATGCGTGCAACTACGGTAGCCGTTATGTAATCGCTGATCTCCTTGTCCGTTTCAGCTGGTTCACGTGTTCTGAATGAAAACGCGATGTGGTAGGCTAGTGCTTTTGTCCTTCTCTGCTATTATAGTTTATCAATACGGCGGAACGACATGGAGGCCTCCTTGGACTTACTCGTTCAATGTAAATAAAGAGAAGACATTCTAAGCAGTGGCGGTTCTACACGGAGGCCAAGGGTGGCCCGTGCCTCTGTAGACATGTCCCTGGCCCCCCCTGTGGCCACCCCGAGCTGACCAAATTAAAAAGTATAAATTTATTTAGATTTTACACGCGAACGCAAAAAGCGGAACTAACGCGACGCAGGGACGCAGCGACGCAACGTCTACACGGGCAAATTAGAGCAGCGCTCCCAATCACTGTAGCCGGCTGCGGGTGATGCTCGGCGAATTTGTCCCCAATCTCCCGATGTTGTGAATGTGTATGCAGGTTTGGGCACTGGTAAGGACTCTAGCTGACTTGACATTGGGACACTGTTCACTTTTTCTCCTGTTACGTGGTTGCTTAAGCGCGGTGATCATTCACAGCTGTTACTCATCAACAACCGGTAAAACCAACATCTCGCTAACTTTTTAAAGTTTACACATTGTAAAAAGCGCTGTAATATGCTCTTACATATACGTGCATACAATTGGAGGAATTTAATTAAATGTTACATATAAAAATGTTTACAATTTAAAATAAATATTATTTTAAATACTGATTAGATTGTGGTCCCTAACTGTCTAGCAATGTGTGTTTATATGTAAACTAAAACGTTTGTCTTTATAAAAGTTTGCATTTCATAAAGTTTATTGAGTAGGCTCACATGATTATCGGTTGGGGGGCTTTAGAAAAGAGCCAAGCTCCCCTTTTGCACCTGCACTCACTCTTGTATTAAATACATATTTATATGATTGTAAAGTAAAATAAAGTTTACGGGGCAGTTTCCCGGAAAGTGATTAGACTAGTCCTAGACTAAAATAAATGTAAGAGCTGTCCAAACTGAAAACAACTTGCAATGCCATATCTTAAAATACACCAGTGCCTTTTGTTTTGCTTCAAAATGCACACAAGTAATGTATTTAGTAAGGCATGTTTATTAAAACTAGTTATATTTCCTAATTCAACTATAAGGCCTAGTCCTGTCTTAAACTAATTCCTGTAACCACCCCTATTATCTTTAAATATAATTTCTTGCCATTTTTTGTGTGCCCCTCTGGTAAAACACTGGCCCCTCCTTGGCCCCCCTAGTGAAATTTGTCTAGAACCGCCACTGATTCTAAGCTTACAAAGAAAAGTCAGATCAATGGCAGAGGTCATTTGACACCAACGAGGACATATTTATGAATAAAGACATTGATTTTGATGAATAAAAAACACTTAAAACCCTACTTACTGTCCCTTTAAGGCATACACAATAGGTCCTTAAACTATTAAGCTATAAAACTATTAAAATATTTTGTATACCAATAAACATACAAAAATTTACCTTTGAGGGAACCACCCAAGTGAGACAAAAGATACACTTGTACCTTTTTTCTGACAGTGCAGGATAATGACTGCAAATTATTACCACAATAGAGAAATTAACATATATTAATAACAAACGCTTTATTATTATTACCTGAGCTTTTTACTATGCGTTATTCATGCAAAAACCCAGATTCCCTAATAGACTGTGGTTTGCTTTTTCCCAGATTACTTTCTCTAATGAACACTAAAAAAAGTTTTTATCTATTTTGTACCATATACAGCTTATATTTTGATGGTTTAATCTAACCAAAGGGGGCATAAAAAGCTAAAATTTTACATGTTTTCCCTATTGTAAACTGCCAGATAAAATAGTCAAAAATGGTCCCAAGCTGTAACTATGCCTTTTAAAAAGTCCTAATATATGTTGTAAAATTTGTCAAATATCTATAATGGTTCTACTAGAAAATTCCTGTTCTGTACAGTTTCTGTTTTTGTAACCATTGTGTAGATATTTGTCTGTAAAAAAGTCCTACTATGTTCCATTTACATATGTATTTGGTACGAGTATGTATCTTTGAGGTACTAATGTGAACTCTTTTGGTGCAAAGGTGTACTTTTTTGAAAGGGTACCGACCCAGTGACAGTCAGGGACCATTTTTCCTGACAGTAAAATGTGGAGAAAAACTAAGTAGGGGAGAACTGACACACTTTTTAGGTATAGGAAGAGTTCACCCAGCATTTAATTCTGCCATTATTTACTCATCCTCATGATGTTTGAAGCTGTGAAACACAAAAGGAGATATGTTTGAGGTTACTTTATTCGACGCAATTACAGTAAACGCGGACTGGAGCTTTCAAGCTTCAAAGAGGATGAAAAGAGACCAGACAATTATCATAAAAATTGACTGGAAAACTAAGATTTGTGTGCTATGAAGCTGTAGGATAGCTTTGTGGAGGAACAGGCTGAAATTGGTATTGACTCAAATTTTGGATATCCACCCTATTTTTTTTAGAGAAGTGGGAACTCACTAGGACACAGTTTATTTCTTTATATAAATATATAATATTTAATGTATATGCAAGTTGGCTAGTATTCCACTTCAAGCATATAGCCAAAAACTGACTCGGTGTTGCATCACGATTACATTTTTATAGTGTACTTTTCTGAAATTAGAACAGTTATGCACAGTTTGATTGATGACACATCGTACCCCACACAGCGCTATAGTGGGGACTTTATGGCGCAACATTCACATTGTTTATTTAAAGCTCTTGATTTGGTGTCATGACTGGCAAACATACAGATTCTGTTGGAGGCTGATGACACACCATCTGCCTGCTAATCATGAAAATTTCAATATGAAAGCTGTGTGTGTTGTTGGCCTCGCCGCGCACCTGTTTACCTGCTGGATACTCCCCCTCATTATCATTAGTCCGTCTGCATGATGAGGGTCATTAGTTTGAAATCTCAATAGAACACAGCAGCCAAAACCCAGCAATTGAAGTTAAAACATTAAAACCAGCACTAAACTGATTTATCTCATTCAGAAATACAATTGTCATTTTAATTAGTGGGGAAAAGTCATGCTGTCAGAGGAAAGATACAAATACTGCACCATCTGCTATACTAAAGCCAATTTGTTGAAACTTTGTGACTTGTAGCAAATGCGGTTTATATTTGATTTGCATTTTTGTTATAATAAGCATTTTCTATTTTGTGTTCAAGTTTTGAAATTAGTGTTTTTATACACACTGCAAAAAATTATTTTCAGTAAAAATATCTTGAGAAAACTGATGAGAAAAATGACCCAAGAAAATAAGTCTAGTTTTTAGACCAAAAATATCAAATTCAACTTTAACACTAAATTCAAGAAAAATTCGCTTACACCATTGGCAGATTTTTTTGATCGTTTATGCAAAAAATTACTTACACTTACATAAAAAAAATATTTTTAAGAAAAAAATTCTTAGTATTTTTGTCCTGTTTTCAAAAAATATCTAAAAATTCTTAAATTAAGATGCTTTTTCTTGATGAGCAAAACGACCCATAAAAATAATAAGTCTAGTTTTTTAGCCAAAAATATAAAATTTAAGTGATTTTGTGCATTAAACAAGCAAAAACTGCCAATTGGGTAAGAACATTTTTCTAGAATTTTCCTTGAATTTAGTGTTTAATAAAAATGTTCAAGATTTTTTGCTTAACCCATGGGCAGATTTTTTTGCTTGTTTTATGCACAAAATCACATAGGTTTGATATTTTTGGTCTAAAAACTAGACTATTTAAAGCAATACAAAAATACTAGGAATTTTTATTCTTGTAAAATAATTTTTTGCAGTGTAGTATTTTTGTCTTGTTTTCAGTAGAAATATCTAAATGTTTTTAGATGAAGATGCTTTTTCTTAATGAACAAAATGACCCATTGGCAGATAATTTTGCTTGTTTTAAGCACAAGTTCACTTAAATAGGCTTTATGCCCAGCTGCACTACTTCCTGAACTTTAGTCAGCTCCTTGTTTCCTGTCTGCCATTATTGGACAAACTGATTAATCCAGGTGTGCCTGACCTCAGTAGTCACAACAACAATAATCAGACACACCTGGATTAATCAGTTTGTCCAATAATGGCAGACAGGAAACAAGGAGCTGGCTGAAGTTCAGGAAGTAGTGCAGCTGGGCATAAAGCCTATTGTATTTGTCAAAAGACTTATTTTCTTAGGTCATTTTGCTCATCAAGAAAATACATCTTGATTTAAGAATTTTTAAATATTTCTACTGAAAACAAGAGAAAAATTCTAAGCAAGAAAGTCATTTTTTGCATTTTTTGACAATTTTTCTGACAGTGTAATAGAATTTGTATCGCTATCATATTTAACATTTCACATTCACAGTGAAATTTATATTCATTCCTACAGTATGTACAAAATGTATTTTCACAATAACATTTCATATTTATCGGTCTGCTTCCATATAAACTCAATCTCACATTTGCCACCTACTCAAATAGGATGTTGCAATAATTGCAGTTGACCGTATGATGTCTAAGTGGTGATTGTTTGTGTTTAATTGACCTCATGTGACAGTACATTTTTATGTGAAGTTATTTTGTCTGTCTCTTGAGCATTAGATTGCTAAGCTGGTCTGCTCTTCTCGCTGTTTGTGTTATGAGTTAATGCAGAGGTCGACCCACTGTCTGCACACTATCTGTATGTGTCTCCACACTGGTAAATTAATGAAGGTCGGGCAAAACCAACTCTCTCTCTCTCTCTCTCTCTCTCTCTCTCTCTCTCTCTCTCTCTCTCTCTCTCTGTGACACACACTATCTCTGTCTATCCTCATTCAATTAGATTAATGAAACATCACACTTGCCAGTAAACAGGTTTGCCTTGGCACGCTTCACACTGATGGGTACACACACACACACACACACACACACACAGTAGCAGACAGGGTTACAAGAGGAATTCACAGTGCAAGGTAAAGATCCTGAAATAACAAGGACCTTTTTTAAAAAACAAAAAGAGGGAGAGACACTGTGATGATTATTCTATTGATCGTGTCCTTTTGGTCAGTGTGGGCAGACAGGGAGAGAGATAGACAGACAGCTGAAAACAAAGGGAGGCTGCGATAGGGTAAGACAGGGCATGGGTATGAAAGCACACTGCCAGTCTGAACCTTACTGCTTTCTTTGTGAAACATTTTAAATAGAACGGTATTACACTATTTTTTTTAAATGTCTATAAAATCATTTCTAACATTATTATAAAATAGCTCTTGAAATAGTTTTTAAATTAGGCTAGTAAAATATGCACAGACATTTTTGCTATACACTTTAAAATAACGGTGCTACGAAAGGTTCTTCAATAAAAAAGAAACCATTTGGTCAGAAAATCATTGCTTTTTTAACTTTTTGTAGTTGATATACCCTAATACTAAGGGGCTGTTGAATGCTTTATTCTGATTGGTTGAGAAATGTTCCACAGTTATGCATTATTTTTCGATTAACGCACACCTAACCAGTCAAGTGTCTTAACCTCTTCAGACCCTGTGTCCACTAGAATGGAGATCACATGTTTTGTGGTTCAAACCAATAAAAACGGTTATCAACCAATAAAAATAAGGCACACTGATTAAACACCGGAAAAATCAGGTCTGAAGGGGTTAAAATACCAACTATGGTAATGTCTTAGCAATGTCTGTGGTAACCGTTAGTTATTTTTTTCCAACCCGCGGGTCCCGCTTTTATGAAATATTTGGCCCGCCCCAAACAAGCGCGCCGCACAAGCCCTGAAAAGTGAAGACAAAACGTCTCAATTGCCCCCCAGTGACTGGTCCCAGTATGGGTCATAAAGCCCGCCTCCCCATGTTATTCAATGGGACTTGAGACCAACTTAAAAATTTTATTACACTTCAATTATCTTTTCTCCAAAGCTGGTTTCTGCCATTTACTGTAGTTTTTATCACGCTGATGTAAATTCAAATGTTTGGTTTTAAAATAAGTTTGTTTTTAGTTGGTTATTTAATGATATAAAAACAGTGGTGTCACGTCATGATTGACAGCTGTGATATCGTGTGATATGCGCATTTTACGAGAGCAAGGGCGGGGTCTTGATTTCGCGGCTTTACTTCCTGCTCACTACTGCGCAGGACTGGTCCCGAAGTAGCTACTGCGCAGACTCAAGACCCAAGATGTCAGCGCCGTATCGGGACACTGGCGGCTTCACTTTTCTCCAATGGAAGAGAGCGAACAGGCGTCGTCCATCTTTTTTTACAGTCTATGGCCCCAACCTGCCCCGCAACACTGTATTTATTTTTACAACCCGCACCGCCCTGCGCCCGCAACCATTAAAATAGACATACTAGGCATTTGTAATGTAAATAAAAATAGCCTTTATTTCAGCCTAAAAGTGCTTGGAAACAGCCATTAGATTACATCGCCCTGTAAAGTGGCAACAACATACGTGAATGAACTATTGAAACCAGCATGGTCATATTAATATAGAGATAGTATAATAATAATAATAAACATTTTCAACATTTACAAAGCAGGGTTTGTATTATCTATTCACAAATTCCCTACCTTAATTTCTCCCGCAGATCGTCTTTCATCTTTTATTTCTCTGTTTGTTTTGTTGTAGCGAGAGCTACTTGGCGCTTCCGTGACGTGAAGCCAAAGGTTTGGGGATATCAAGTTATGTTGAGCAAGTTACGTTGCGCAAGTTACGTTGCCACGTAGCCCTAAGTAATTTAACCTAATCAAAGAACATAATGAAGTATAAAAATATATATTCCCAAATATTTAATATATATATGCTACAGGGAATTAGACGCAACATATCTGTTTTTTAATTTTGTTTTTAATGACTTGCCCCGCATTAAAGTTACAATTTCTTTAGCCGCCCCAACCCGACCCGCAAGTTATTCTGTTTGTTTAATGGTCTGACTAGTTGCAAAACTGAACTCTTGAACAAATACTTCGTCAAAAATAACAAATGCTTTGGTTTCCTAGGTAATTTATGTGTTGTTTATTTTGCTTGTTACATAAATAAACTACTTTAAAAGGATTTTGTTGTTATTTATTCTTAGCAGAGTTTATCGGAAGTTACGTGTGTTCCACAAACACACTGGGGTAGTACAACTATATTGTACTAATATGAACTCTTTAGGTGCAAAATTTGCTCCAAACCTATACATATATGTACCTAAATGGTACATATTAGGAATTGTTTAAGTGGTACTGCCCCAGTAACAGGGACCATTTTCTCTGACAGTGTAACAAACTTTTAGGATTATGCTGTAGTAGAATTGGCAAACTTTATCTTTGATACAATGTCAACAAAAACACTATCATAATGCCTATAGGACGAATTATAGAGTTTGAGTCATCACTTTCTCATAAGAGGATTAAGTATATTACGATATGAATAATGACAAGAAAAATGTCATGCACAACAGGAAAAACTGATATAGCTGTGCACCTCAGCATCAATCGAATCCTCAGTTTTCTCCATGTCAAGCTCCAGCAGCTACTTGTAATCAAAGCAAATGTTTTTAATGCGTACACATGGATTACAGAATATTTCATGTAAATATTATTGCACTCCTGGTGCAAGTGTTACATATTCAGAGTCGCACTTCAGCATTCTTTGCATGTATTATTAATGCGCATCCAAATAAGCTTCACTCATGCTTTAATAATTTGTATGTGTGTGTGTAAACATTTCACCACATGAGAGTATGAGATGACATGTTGTCTGTGCGTGGGGGGGGAGATTACAACTCGGAATTTACATAATGCAGATAATGTCATTTGTATAGAGACATGTTGTTTGGAGATATAAATCTACACTTTGTATTAGAACCGGTATAAGCATTAACAGGAAATTCTGTTCTGAAAAGTGTGCAGTCAAGCACAAAAAGTTATTTTTCTGGAAAAAAAAACTGTACTCCAAACGCAAAATCAACCATGCAAAATCACAGTAACATCACGAGCAGCTGTTTATAATTATCTAACATGTTGAACATACTCAAGATTTTACCCAGAGGGAATTCTTGTCATTGGTTTGTTGTACAGTGTGCCGGATCTCCTGGTCTGTCACTTTTAATAAAGTTGATTAATTGCGTATATTCTCTCATCCTCACTTTCTCATGGCATCTAAAACCTCTTACTCACCACCCACCATCCCATTTCTCCTTCATGCCAGAATAAATCAATATCTTCTCCTCTTTGGATGTCCATACCTCTCAGATTTGATGTTTCTCTCCTGCAGTGGGAGAATGAACAGTTGACCAGTCTGGAGGAGAGAGGCCGTCTGTTGCTCTCGTTGCAGTTCGTTCCCCCACCTGAAGAGGGAGACGGAGAGGGGCAACGAGAGGGCTTGTGTGTCGGAGTGCAACGTTGCGCACATCTGGCCGCCATGGATGTCAATGGTTTCTCGGATCCCTATGTGAAAATGTAAGTATTCCTTAGTGATATACATTAGTGGTATACTGTGGTTGTCAGAAAACCTCCCTAAAAATACAGCAAACCTATAAAACACTTTGCAGTTTAAACTGTAAAAATACAGTGGCATTTTCATTCTGTATATTTCACAATTCTTAACTGTATTTTTCCTGGCAACGTTTTGTAAACTACAATTCTTAAAGGGACACTTCACCCATTTGCATTAAGCTTTGTATAGTTAGAATGGTCGTGCATTATTTCCTCAGTTGCCGCTGAGACAGGAGAAATATAGATTTCAGTGTTGCACTTCCTTCTTTCCATGATGTAAAAATCATCATTTTGCATCATTGAAAGAAGGAAGTCCAATATCTTTGTTGAGGGGGTAAGACTACAAACACCCCCTTTTCTCGGTCAAATAGGCACCAAATTCTAAATGTATGTTACATTTCTACTACAAATAGGATGCACTTTCAATACGGATTAATGTTTCTACACGTGAAATGCTCCTTTAACCGTGTATTTCATTAACTAATATATATGTCTGTCAATATGAATTTGTATTTTTTTTACTTTTAGAAACCATAATTTTAACAATATTTTACCGTAAAAGTGCATGTATAATCTTGCTAAATATTATAGAGATTTTCACCATTAAACATTTGGTAATTTACACCTTTTACTTTCGAAAACATTCGTACATTTTACTTTATTTTACCTTATATTTAAGTGCGCGTGCATTAGAAGTTCAAATAGAGTTGATTGGCTGTCATCAGTGTTGGGGAAAGTTACTTTTAAAAGTAATGCATTACAATATTAAGTTACTCCCCCAAAAAAGTAACTAATTGCATTACTTAGTTACTTTTCATGGAAAGTATGCTTACGTTACTTTTAAGTTACTTTTGCGTTACTTTTTCTTACTTGGCTGAGGCTTGATCTCTTTCAGGCCTTTCAAGTGTTTTTTTATGATCGTAAAATGTCAAGCTCTGGCCTGCCATATCCGTTTCTGACTCAAACTGTTCCCGCTCAGGCGCACAGAGTGCGTAATTCTACATTAATTTGTTCAGTTTAATTCAGTACATTATTTTATTTTAAATTGAATTAATTAAACTTAAAAATAACTCGCATTACTTTTTTTTTAAAAGTAACTCAAATATTAATGTGTACATTTATAAAGTAATGCGTTACTTTACTCGTTACTTCAGAAAAGTAACATTATTACGTAATGCATGTTACTTGTAATGCGTTACCCCCAACACTGGCTGTCAATGGTTTATCGTTCATCAGGTGGGACAAAATCGCTCAAAAAGTGATCCCAACGATATTGTTCATTGTATCTTTATCGTTATAGTTGCTGTGTGAACTCCGGTACTCTCTTTAATATAAAAGATTTTTAAAACTATATTTTTTATAGTTATCGTTAAAATGTGAACGGCCCTTAAAGCGGAAGTCCACCCTAAAACAAAATTATGCTCCAACACTATATTTCATCACAAATATGTAGTTGATTGTGCTGCCATCAAATGTACTAACTCCATATGAAAAATTAAAGCTTTTAACTGCTACAGTAACGGAAAAAAATGCACGACTACATAATTCTGAACGTTCTAAATGGGGGCGGGTCTTGAGGTGAGATGATTGACAGTAGATGATAACGTTCTTTGTTTGACAGCTGCACGGGATGAGCTAACGTTAGCTTGCTTTGCTCTGTTCATAATAACAACAACATGATAATAACTTTCTACGTAGTATGTTTACTGTAGTTACACAAAACAAGCAACAACTAAGCCAAATTATGTTTTAGATATTTTGATCATTTTACATTACCTGAGTCTGTGGAAAACTGGGCTGAAAACAGTACTCAAAATCCTCCTGACGAAAGTGCTGGCTGCATATTCAAATTTTCAAGTAGTGGTGTGTCAACTGAGGGTCGCGTTGATGTAAACAATAAAAACTCCTGGTAGCCTGAATTTGTTGTCCTTACCAGGACTTTGAACCAGAATTTTTTCCCAATTAGTTTGTTCCGAACAGAAACAGTATTTTAACGTTTCCGGTTTTCGGTTCAACCCTAAAATTGACTTTCTGAATCGTTTAGAAAACAAAAGTTCCCGAACTGGTTAATAACGTTGCATGTCAGCTGTGGGACATACAAATAAGTAGGTTGATCATTAGGACATTAAACTTAAATTATTAGTCTACATAATTTTACTTGAGTCCCTATCTTGTCATCGAACATTAAAAAAGGCTACATTATGTAAGCGGCATAACTGTCATTCTGACATGCCTACATTTGTTGAGTCCACTTAAACACGCGCACACACACACAGACGGAGGATGAATTCCAAACAGCGCTTCGGGAAGAAGGTGCAGCATAAACAGTCGCTCTACATAAAGTGAAAATTACCGTACGTTGTTTTTTAGTGCTTTATTCACCAAATGTATTTTAATGGACTACAGTATGAGACACAGTAGCGCAACTCTCTCTCAAGTTTATACATCAAGAGTTCTGATCTTTGAAGGGCGGAGTTGGACCGGACACATTTAACTGCATGTGCGTACAGAAAATCACTTTAGCGTCTTTTAGCGGTTCAATTGTTTAAAATCACTTTAGTGTTAACATTTGCAAGCCTTTGAAACATGTGCAAATTATCAACTTTCACCCTATTTAAGTTTGCGTATTAATCCGCAAATTGCATGCGAGCCGAATCGTTGGTCGTAATCTGTACTGGATCAACTGCAATCCGTTACACCACTAATTAGTAAAAAACAAACAACTTGAAAAACTTCATCGAGTATTGCACAGAAATCTAACGGTATTAACAGGTTAACATTATTTTAAATAAACGTTTCTGTTCCGGAACATATATTTTTTGAAAGTTTCTGGTTTTGATTTTGTTCCTTGCAAAACATCAAAAGTTTCTGGTTTTCGTTTTCGTTCCGTGAACCGGTTCAAAGCCTTGGTCGTTACATCCACATACTGCACAGGTTCTAGTCATCTTTTATCAAGGGTTTTGGTGATTTTCCTTTCAGAGACTGTAAAAGCGGAGTTAATGTTTGGTTGGGTCCGTCTGCTGGCTAACTTCAAGTTGATTTGAGAGCAGGTTGAGCGGTAAAAAAAGCTATTAGGCTTGTTCGACTTCATGCGGTGCCGCAAATCGTGCAAATGTCTTTTTTTTCTGTAAAATGCTAAATGGAAATAAATTACCCCCGATAACAGGCTTCAATTCCGCTTTAAGGTGGTAAAGAAGATATACTCTCCTCACTTGCTTGAGGTATTCAGCCAATCACAAGCACTGGATAGATGTGAAACGGAGTACCCTACACTTTCAAACCAATGAGCTTTGTACAAATCAATGTGTTTTTAGAAAGGCGGGGGAAGAGGTTTAACAATAATGTATGGTATGTTGAAAATAATGTGTTTTTAACCATAAACCACACAAAGGCATTATATTACAGCAAATACACAAAATAATGTTCTTTTTTAGCAACAGAATAGGGGCTCTTTAATATGTTTTTATTTTGTGTCACAATTGAACTAAAACAGGTAGTTTACCAAAAATAAAAATTCTGTCATCGTTTACTCACCCTCATGTTGTTCTAAGCTTGTATGATGTTTCTTTCTTCTGGGAACACAAAAGGAGATGTTTTGACAAAATTACAACTTTAGTCCCCATTCACTTTTGTTGTATTGAGAAAAAAGAGATTTTTTAACATTTGTCAAAATCTCCTATTATCCTAGAAAAAAATGAAAGCCATCCATCTTAAGATGGCCTGTGGCGAAAAAAATAATGACACAAATTTCGTTTTTTTGTTGGGGGGGGTGAACTATGACTTTAAATTGCATTCAATCTGAAATGTTCCTTCAAGCACAGAGCTACGCAGGAAAGACACAAATATCCTTCCTCTGGATCCTAAAGCCTGATGAGAAACTTTTAAAAAAAGAAAAGCAAAAATAGCAGGCAGGTTAGAAAGAGCAGGTACAATAATAACAGTACTCCTACATCAAAAATAGAGAGAGAGAGACAGAGAGATAAAATAATACACCCTACCCCCTCTCCTTTGATGTGTCTTCTCACTCTCTCATTTATGGCCCTCTAATCTCTCATTATTTTTCTCACATCATGTATTAAAATAAACGCTCTCAAACCGTTCCTCCTCCCCAGGCAACATGGCATAAAACAGACAGGACCCCCACCCACATCACTTCCCCTCCGGTTACTATCTCCTCATTTCCTTCACAGATACACACACACATTCTCACTTTTCCTCAGGATCAAAGCCATATACTAACTGTGTGTGGGCATGTGTGTCTTGGTTAACAGCAGCACATAAAGCGAATCAAATTTTTATGGACGTCTGTGGGATGCCCCTGCAAAAGCTAAAAAGCAAACAGCTTTGTGCGAACGTCTTTTATAGATGTGAGCGTCAGCGCTTGGAATAATGTTGCTTTTGTCTCGGCTTGTCCGTCCAACTCTTCTACCGTCCTTCTCTTTTCACACTTGCTTCACTTTGTTCCTCTGTCTGTCTTTTCCTGCTAGATATCTGAAGCCAGATGTGAAGAAGGAATCTAAACACAAAACTGCAGTGATTAAAAAGACCCTTAATCCCGAATTCAATGAGGTAGGGATCCGTTTGATGAACTGGCAAGGACTACGACAGACTCATTTTGTGTTATCTTGCATTTCATAAGACTTTTACTGAGTGTTAATGAGATGTCTGGTCGATTTTCTTTCCTCTGTCTCTTTGCTCACTTCAAATTCCCTTTGCTCATTTCAAACAGGTTCTCTTGAAAGCTCGGTGATCACCGTTTCGTACATTTCTCATTTCCGTCATATTTTACTTTGATGTTCCATTTTTCTCTCTCCGTCTTCCCGTCTGTCTTACAATGTCATTTGGGTGGTGGGCGATTGGCAGCAAGGCGAGTGTTTTGTTTCCATTCACTTAGAAGTAATACACACGCAGATTGGCCATATAATTACTCTTTGGCTCACACTAAAGCCTTCAATCTCACCACTCCAATCTCACACCCCAGTATCTGCTAAAAAACAGCTCGGCTCTACATGAGCAACCCTCGAGAAAACCATCATATCACGTCACATACAAACATTTCATTAGGGGAAAAATCTGGCATGAGCCACAGCACTCCTAAATTTCATTTTTTCTGAACGTGTGGATTGTCAAGGACGGGAAGGTCCAGCATGAGGGGTTTTCCCTTTGATCCCAGCTTGATTTAACTCGGAAACCTTCCAAACACAAGCAACTTCTGTAAAAGCAGCCTTCATTTCAAATTCATTTCTATTTTCCCCCCACTGTAAGTTATTCAAGTCCATGCCTTGCTACAGTCGGTGGGTGCGATACCACCAGTATGAAACATCTGTTTGGTTGAATGGTTGCCATTTGTTTCTCACAAAACCCAGATGGGGTTTAGTTATTCTAATCATTCACATTAAAAAATAACAAAGAATAGCAGTTTATAAAGGAGAGAGATATAGAAATATCATCTTTAAAATGATTGATTGCAATGAAACTATTGATTGTGGCATTAACTGTCAGTCATGATGATCAACATGTCATATTATTTATCCACCCACAGGAGTTCTTCTATGAGATCTCACTATCCGAACTGGTCCATAAGACGCTGGAGGTAACAGTATGGGATTATGATCTGGGAAGATCGAACGATTTCATAGGTAAGAGCAAGATGAACATATAGTGCTGCTATGTTGATAAATGCATTTTTACACTGGCTATCGCCATGAACAGGGTACAAGATACAACCTGGAAAATTATTGGCAACAAATAAGAAATGTGGGTAAATCAAATTTCTTAATAATAGAAAAACAATGATTTCCCCAGCAAGGAATTTTGTGTTTAATCAACGTCTAAAAGCTGCCCAGATGTCTAGAAATCACGGCAAAATTTGATTACCTATCAAAATGTAAAAGATGTCTAACCATAGCCCAAAAATAAAGGAAAGACAATGAATAAATAAATGAAAGCAAACACCTTGTAATCACTGTTGACTTTGCTTACATGATGGAATATCATAAACTCTAAAGAGGCCAGGTTATTTTAACCCAGCATAGTGTCAAAAAGGGACAAACCAAACATCAACTCCATAATAAGATTTATTATAAAAACGAATTATTTTTTCTGCAAAATGCAATAAATCCATGACAAGTTTTTTTTCAAAATGCTATAAATCTATTAAATCAATATATAAATGTGCCTTTATCTTTGCCATGTTATATTCATTTAGTTGGCTAGTGGTATACACTGATAAAAAAATAATTAAAACACTTACTTTGTCATATTAAGAACACTGTCATTGCTGCGGTCATCCTTCAGCTGTAAAATGTTTTGGTCGTGCTCAATTTTTGTTGACTTTGAATAAAATAATGTAAAGTTTTTTTGGGCGGTCAGTGTGTTAGCATGAAAGAAGCTTGATGCTGTCATGTGAGAACAAGCAACCAGCAGCATTTTTTCCTTCGCCCGAGTGATTTTGATGTTTTGTTATGTTTCTTCAATGCCACAGAAACCACCACAGGTTTATCAATGCCATCAAAAGTATTTAGTTTTTGTTTGTTGATCACAAAGTAAAAAGTAGATGATGAAAACTAGGATTCTGTGTGTATTCAACGCACCGCCATTGTTGTTTACAGTGCGTGCAATGATGTGCTGTGATTTGTTGAGCGGATTTATTGCATTCTGCAGAGGAGGAGGACAGGCGTTTATCGTGTTTTGGGAGAAAGGATGAAAAAATAAGACGACAGATATTGGATTTTGCATAAAATTAAGAATTTACTTTTTAATACTGATCTGATAAAATACTGATTTAAAAATGTTTTTGTTTTTAATCGCGTTTTGGCACCAAACTCTTCCTTTGTTTTTCCTACTATGGTAGTCAATGGGTACAGTCAACTGTGCCATCATGAACAGAATAAAAAAAACGTTTACAGGTTAAGAATTTTTATGTGAACTATCCCTTTAAATTAAGCTAGAACATTTTTATATTTGATGACCCAACAAAGTAACACAGTTAAATTACAACTCAAGGGGCTGGGTTAAAAATGACTCAACAATTTTAGAGAGTACATTCAACTAGGGCTGGGCGATATATATCGGGGGATTGTCATGCGCATCTCGTCAGTAAAGCCGGTTTCTTGATTAGAAGTAAATCGGCATCACCGGCTTTCAGATGGAGCGGCATTTCTTACACAGAGCCGTAGTTCGCTGACAATCGGGGAAATGTGACATTAATTATCGAGGACGTATCGCCTGCGATAATTAATGTGATATGGCCCAGCTTGTCAGTGAACTACGGCTCTGTGTAGTAAATGCAGCTCCATCTCAAAACAGGTGATGGCGATTTACTTCTAATCAAGGAATCGGGTTTACTGACGAGACGCACATGACAATCGTATTCGATATATCGCCCAGCCTTACATTCAACCCAGCGTTGTGACAAAAAGGACAAACCCGACCCATTGGGTTGTAATTTAACCTATGCTATGTATTGTAAGGTTAAAAAGAAACATTTCCTGAGTTAATTTACCCAACGGCTGGGTTTGTCCATTTTTGACTCAACGTTGAGTTGAAAATAACCCAGCATGTCTTAAAGTATAAGTTACATCTCAAAGCTGCTGTGTGACAAGATGTACAGCTAACAAAGCAAAAGACCCAGAAATAAGATTTTATAAGCTGTTGAGGCATAACATCCAGCCTTTAAGGAGAAAAAAGTGGATCGCCGACTACGTTTCCCTCTAGTGGATGCAGTTCTACTAATAGAAGTACTATGAAAAGTTGCCTGTTTTCCACTTTTGTGTCTTTAAACGCTCGTTTTTTGAGGTTGACAGCTTATAAAACGTATTTCTGGGTTTTTTGGCTTGTTAGCTGTACATATTGTCACACAGCAGCTTTTAGGCATTATTCTGTTTTTGTTATAAGCCAGAAAAGACAAGGAGGCGGCCTCTCGCAAAACAAAGTCAATGGAGACGGATGGATTGTTTCCCCCCCGGTGGGCGTGGTTTTTAGGTTATGACGCGATGCACTCTGTCTCTATCCTCCACTTTTGCTGCCATAGAGTGTTTGACTTCATGTGGCACTGCACAGGCTCTGCATGTGACATCAAAAGAGTAACAAAAGTTGCAATGTTGCATCGCTCTTGCTACTTTGATGTCATGCGCGCATCGATCTGTGCCAGGGGTCTAAAATCAACAAGTTAAACAAAAAGTTTTGAGTAGCCTAGACTATATCAAAAAGTAGCCTCCAGATTGTTTTATCCATTGTGGTAGCCCTTGCTCAAAAAAAGGTTGGAGACCCCTGATCTGTGCTGTGTCTAACATGACATGACGATGTTCAATACTTTTTACAGCGTCATCAAGCTGCGGACGTTGTCGTTTAGCGACCTCTAGTGGTGACAATTAGATATTGCCTTATTTTCATGCAATGTTAAAGGGATAGTTCATCCAAAAATGAACATTCTGTCATCATTTACTCACTCTCGTGTTGTTAAAAATTTGCATGAATGTCTTTGTTCTGATCAACACGAAAGAAGATATTTTGAGGAATGTTAGTGAGTCCCATTCACTTTAATAGCATTCTTTTTCTGCTGTGGAACTGAATGGGGCTCACAAACGATTTGGTTACAAGCATTCCTCAAAATATCTTTCTTTGTGTTCATCATTAAATAATGGTTAAATAAAGCTTTTGTTGGGGGATTTTGTACCCTATTCATGAAAAGTACTTCTTACTAATTTTAGTTAAAATTACCTGATTGTAATTTATTGAACTAATCATACTTTCAATTTTAAAGTATAAAACATCCATCTTTGATGTCGAAACACACACATATAAAGGTGCACAATTAAGATGTATATATTTCTGAATGGCAGGTGGTGTGTGCTTGAGCTGTCAGGTTCAAGGAGATGCTCTTCGCCACTGGATGGACTGCCTGAGAAACAAGGGTCAAAGAGTGGAGCGCTGGCACATTCTGACCAACGAGCTGCCTCAGACGACCTGCCATGACTGAGAAACTAACCTGTCAGCAATGAGGAAATCGGTCTTGATAGGTTTATCAGTCTGATTGCTGTGAAGTGGACATGGAGATATTAATATGAGCTGGGATGTCTAACCAGGGGCGAAGATGCGCAGAAATAAATTACAATCTTTGTGCCGTTTCAAGGATGGGCCACCGGTTGTTTTTTGACTGAATGTCATTCAAAGTGACTCCCCTTCCCTTTCATACATTACTCTCTCTCTCTCTTTCTCTCATTGCTGCACGTTTTCTACACATTTTGTAAGGTGAATTTTACTCTTATGAAATTGTGTGTAGCACAACTCTCTTTTTTGACCGACTGATAACAATGTATTTTAATGTTCAGTGCTTTCGTAATGCTTGCATACAGAGCTAAGACGCATCTTTAACAAAACAGGTGCATGTAAACTGCCTGCTGTAAACTCATCAGAATGATAAACACATGGGAAGGTCCAGTGCTCCCAATGGAAGATGTTATGCGTGTATTACCAACAAACAGACTATCCATTTTGTAGCATGATGCAATGTTTACATTTTTTACTTTGCATACATTGTTTTTCAAGGTCTCGGATTTGGCACTTTTACATTTACAGTTGTAGAGGAGGGAGTTTTATGGACATGCTACAATTTGATATCACATACATTAACTATTTGATATATTTTTGGAATCTAATGTTTGTATGTGCTATAAACTAGGGTTATATGAATTGAGTCTGCATGCATGTGTGTGTGTATGTGTGTGTGTGTATGTGTGTGGGTGTGTTGGTTGGTTGTTTTGTATAAAAAAAAGTGTTGTACTCTTGAGGGTTTGTTGTTTTTATCAAGTGCTTATGTACGATTTAAAAATATATATTTGAAATGCATTACTCTTAAGATGTGCATCATTTCTCTGCATATTTTTGGACTGAGCATAGAAACATCTTATTAATTTCAATCTGTAATGGCTTCAGCAAGCAGAACAGCTGTCATGGTGCAATAACAACAAGCACTCTTCATCTAAATGATCTCATTTGCTACAGTTTCGTTCCTGCTATCACTGCTACATTATTTTAGCAAGTGTGAATGTGTGCAGTCTTATGACAATAAGAAATAAGACTCTCTAACAAAGATACCAGTTTTAGATCATAATTATCCTCCAGTAAAAGTGACAATGTTTCTCTGGTTCTTCAACAATTTGTGTTAATAATTAATCAGGGTTTCCCGCAGAAAATTTGTTAGTTAAGGTGGTAGGGTTGGGCGGGGCCAGTGTGGCAATTAAAGGGGCGGAGCATACGCGTCATGATAAAAATGAAAATATTTTAATTAAAAACACTAAAATAAAACTTAATTTGATTGACTGGCTAGTTATACTCCAGGCAGTGACAGACCATGTCTTTCTCTTTGTCCGCTCGCGGTGTGAAGCGCGTCCGCGCTATTCTCCGAGATGCACTTTTTTTGGACGACCTAGTTAAAGGGATAGTTCATCTTAGACTCAGGAGAGAGTATTAGCGTAGTGTACGCACTTTTCTTAGTGACGTATGACAAATTCGGAGGGCGGGGGGACAGAGCAGCAGCAGAGAAACCTCTGTACGCTGCGTAAGCGCCCATCCTGAATGCGGATGAGACTAAGATGGCGGCGCTACCGGAAGGTAGTTAATTACGTTAATAAAATTTTAAATATGGATATTTCTACAAGAACACCGCACGGATTACCCTCAGAAGACCTTTGTTTATCATCCTGGAGCCGTTTGGATTTAATATGTGAAGGATGGACGTACTTTTTTTGGACTTGAAGGTCGTGGACTAGGGCTGGAACCCGTAATACCACATCCAATCAACCGAAAGATCCAAAACATTTTCCAAAATATCCGAAAATGTGTTCGTCTGAAAAACGATGGGCATACGCACCTCGGACAGCCCGGGGGGTGAGCAAATCATGGGTTCAACATCGTTTTTGGCCGAACTATCCCTTTAAGGCGATAGGGTTTCCCAGCTTAGACAGGCCGCCCGAACTCCAAAGTCCTGCGGGAAACCCTGTTAATGCTGCTATTGGAGGGAAAGAGCAGTCCATACTGAGGTTAATGTGTTAGATTGCCTGAATCTAATCTAGTTTAAATTACCCCAAAGGCTGAGCAACTTTTATAAACTAAAAACATAAAGCCTATGAAACTTTTATAATAGGACATCTATTCTACACTTGTTTTTTACAAATGTTTTTTTATTCCTCTACTGTAAAAAAGCTCAACACTGCCACCCAGCTGGAACTTGTTTATAATGCAATGTAGTTTCAACCCCAAGTAAGTGTACTTGACAGTATGCCTGCACAATATTGGAAAATATGGGGGGACTAACATATTTTTTTTCTTCTGTGTAATGCAATATGAGAAATAGAGGTCTTCTCGGGTCCAAAGAAATGTACCAGACTTTTTATTACAGTCTATGGACCCGAATCACTTTATAAGAAATAATGGACGACTTTACCAAATGACTTGAATAGCTCTGTTTGAGGAATTAAAAGGATAGTTCATCCAAAAATGAAAATTCTGTCATCAATACTTACCCTCAAATTGTTTCAAACCTGTAAAAAAATGTTTTTTCGTTTTGCTGAACACAAAGAGGAATATTTGTAATCAAACAGGAAGCAAAAGCACCACTGACTTCCAAAATACTATGGAAGTCAATGGTGCTCCAAAAAAAAGGCCAAACATTGCTCAAAATATCTTTTTTGTGTGTTCAGCAGAACAAAGAAATGTATACAGGTCTGAAACAGGTTGGTGGTGAAAAAAATGATGACAGATTTGTTATTTTGTGGTAAACCAACCCCAGGGTTCCCACACCTTAGTTAACTTCAAATTCAAGGACCTTTCAAGGACTTTCCAGGTCCAATAACCTCAAATTCAAGGACTAAATATGGGGACACATTTCAAGAGCAAGGTTACATCGTGTTACCTTTAAAGATACATTGTTACAGTTCCCTTTCGAGGTAGCTTGCCCTGTGTCACTGTGGTGAGACTTTGACGACGCCTCCAGGGGTAAGTGCGACTGAATGTGTTTATAAAGCTCAACGACAAAGACAGGGTGACGTGGGATCCAAAAAGTATATCGCTATCTGAAATATTGCCAAAGATGGCGTTACAGGGATTCAGGAAGTATGGCAAGGGAGACGCAGCGCCTCGTTCCCTTCTCAGGGAACAAGAGTTACATACGTAACCCGAGATGTTTTCATGTGTCAAACACAACTATGCAAAAAAGCATTTTGGTATGAATCAACATTCGACTACAGAAGATAGCATTTAAAGCGAACAGTTTAGCACGTGTGCTTAAAAAGTCTACACTACACAGGGAATGATATGGATTTTTTTCCAGAAAACTTCTTGCATAAAATAAATTCAACCACTTTCAATGACCTGTATCTATGCTTGTGTATTGTTAAAACTTCTCAGGGCCTTACATTTTCCCCCCAGATTCACAAACTTTCAATGATTTCAAGGACCCGTGGGAACCCTACCCTTTAACGTGTACCTTCTGTGTCTGGGATGGCAACTTGGTAAATAGTTGCATGATGGTCCGCAACTTATAAAACCTAGATGTATCACCCTAGGGCAAACAGCTGTATATCCGTCAGTTTTGAGGATCGCTCTGCATCTGATCTCTATCAAAAGTCCTTTACAAAAATGAAATTATCTCAGCTTTTTGGTGTTTTTGAAGAAACCTACCCATATTTGAGAGTTGATAAAAAGAGAACTGATGAAGGTAGGATGAAACTTTTTTTATATTTATATTTCCAAATAAGAGCATTTGCTGGAAGGCATTAAACTTTTGTGAAAATCATGAAAAATGCTGATGGGGAAAGAGTTAACAATCTCTTGAATAAGTTTTGTGGGAATAGGGATGTGCAAAACGTGACAAGTGATGCATCAATCTATTAAATCGTATTTCCATTTAAACAATTTATTAAAGGCCAGCAAATGTATTTGATTAAAGACGGCACTGGATACTTTTTTGTAGTTAGTGTCATCCTACAAGTCTGAAGACAAGTGCAAACAGCATTAACATTAAAGAGCAACTATCATCCGATTCACGATTTTACATTTCCTTTGGTGTTTGGATTGTAGGCAACAGTTTACTTCCTGGGATTGGTGATGTAGTAAAGACTGACATTATCATAATTCCTCACGCTTTGACTCACAACCTGTGAATTAACTCCAGTTAGCATTGCATTGTGAGCGAATCTTTTAAACATGGTAAGGAGCGTCACATTTCCGGCTGCCGTCAGAGGTATTCAGGCCAATCACAACGTACAGATTAGCTGGCCAATCAGGGACACAGCGCTTAGCGATGAATTTTGTACAAAATCAATGCGTTTGAGGAAGGCAGGATATCTGGAGCTACAAAAATGTACGGTATGTGGAAAATAATGTGTTTTTTTGCCATAAACCATGAAAACACATTGTATTATACCAAATACACAATATAATGCTGTTTTTAGCAATGCAATAGGTGCTCTTTATGCTTTTCAACTGAAGATCGTCATGTGAATTTCTATATTTAACACGTCTCTCAGTTGTGTTCATGGCATTATAGTAAATTTTGAAAGTCTCCATTGTTTATGTGAAATGAGTGTTCAGTGCTGATTAACAACTTAACACTACAAGGCTTATCCGAAGCGCTCATAAAAAAGTTGATCAGTGATCAGTGCGGAAACCTTTCCTAGGTTTGTAACTTAAAGCAACACTATGTTGTTTTTTTTAACTTTAAATAATGTCTCTAAAATTATTTCAGTGATAGAACAACTCTTAACTGGACAAATTCTACTGCTGCTGCAACCTGGGCAGCCTCCTAGCTGCTACAAGCACACTCTGAAAGTCGAGGTGGAGGGTAGAGCACACAGCCCCGCCCCTCCCCCTGCCTGCAGAAGAGTGTCTGATACCAGGCACTGTTGCACTTTTCAACCACATGGGGGAGCCGTAAGTCAATTTTACATGGAAACTACATAGTGTTGCTTTAAGTCCTCTTTATTTTGCCTGCGGAGGTAGAAACAGCGTGGAGTTATCATGTAGGCGCATGTGATTCCGGCACGTGTACGCATCCTTAAAGCTGCGTGAGCACACCGGACAGCCATAAAGACGCAACTGTAGATGCACACGCCTGTGGTTCCTCAAAGTTCCATCATTGTTGAACCGTTTTCCACACTGGGCACAGGCATACGGCTTTTCCCCCGTATGAATGCGCATGTGCACCTTCAGCCGTGAATGATGTGGGAACAGTTTTCCACACTGGGAGCACGCGTGTTTCCCCGTACCTCTGCCTCGACCTCTTCCCTGCCTGGATCCTTTACCGAAAGGCGTGACGTGATATGGAGGATTGATCACATCGTTGAGATGTCCATTGGTGCTCATTGCATCACGTGTCCCATTCTTAGCTGATCCAGAGTCAGTGTTTTGATGAGGGGTGCTATAGTTGATGTGAGCTATATCAGGACGCGTCTTTAACACACTGGTGCTTGTCTTCTTCATGGACACCTTCAAGGTTCTAGGCTTTAACTTGGGGCAACCGGACATACGATTAGCTGATTCTAGATCAGTTCTGGAATTTAATATGCTGAAAACATTAGGATCAGACCTGTGACTAACATCAGCAGTAGCTGACACCTGAGCAGTGCAATGAGGTAATGGGCTGTGGATCAATGTGTTAGTACTAGTGGACTGTGGATCAAGAGTCTCCACAGGCTCTGTTTTAACATCACAAGGAAATTCTATGAATGTTGATGTTTTAAAGTTTTTATCTGTTGTAGTGAGTGTGCTTCTTAAGGGCGAACAGGATATATTGATATCAGGTTCAGTCACCAGAGGAGAATGACTGGAGAACCCTTCCACTTTTGTGCTGGTGAGCTGCTCGTCGGGTACCTGGTTCTCATAGATCTCTGTAGGCATCGTTTCTGTTTCAAAGCTAGGCTTCCATTCCAGCTGCTGGGGTGGAGATGCTGGTTCGGAGTTTGAGATTCCCGGACTTGTGAAAGATGCAGGAGGGTCTGAAAAGGTGCAAATATGTTCAGTTAGTTCTGTAATTCTTAAATTAAATCAACTCAAGGTAATATAGCAACATAGAAAATCTACTTATAAGATTAAGAGTGTCAAAGTTTGATTTCATACAATGACCTTACTCAATCAATATTAATGATATCAAGGTTAATTTTATCAGAATGTTCTTTACATTATGTTGGATGATTTTATGTATAAAAACGTAAATCATAAAAAAATGACTTTAGCTTGTGTTTTACAAACAGGGTAACAAACAATACATAAAATACATATTTTGACAATGCAAAATTCCCACCACTTCATGTTTTATTATAAACTTTATTACAGTGTAATGTCAAACAAATTATTAAAAAATAACTATAACGAAGAATAAGTTGGTGTGTCTTAACTAGAACTGCTAAACAAACGATTAATAGTGTCAACAAATCGTTTAAGAAACATCTAGAATATGTCATGTGTGTCACTGTAATGTTACTATGGTAACTGTATCGATTTATCATGTTCCGATTTATTATGTAAACTGTTGAGAAACAAATTACGGTAATTTTATTTCCTCGGATGGGACAGTAACTTATACCATTGGACTCGAAGAGTTTCTCAGTCTCCTTCAGTGTCCGTCTCAGGTACTCGTTGTCTTTTTGTAAGGTGTCCAGCTCTGTCTCATACTGCAGGACTGTCTCGCCGACCATGTCCATGATTTCATTCAGCGCCGCCATTAGGCGCTCCGTCAGAAATGTGTTAATGATCTGAAGCTTTGTCATTTTGTTGTCAGCTCGCTGTTATTTTATTTTTGGCGTAACGTTGGGATAAAAGTAAAAAGTCTTGCTTGTGGTCATATGACCATATACGTGTGTTTGGTTCTTTATAAATATACACAACGGAACAACTGCCGTATAGCGCCTCCCCGAGGTGCGGAGGTGTAAACGAGGATTGTACAGACGCCACATTAAGCGCTTCGGCTTGTTGCTGTGATACGTCATCGAGCCGCCATATTGGACCGGTAAAGACTGCACTGTAAATAAACACGATTCAATAGCTTTACGTGCTTTTCAGGATATGAGCAAAATAAAGCTTCAAAGAGGTTACAATCTACGTTGAGTTTAGAAATGTTCTGTCGCCATTTATTTATAATCTCGATTGTTAGACTTGCAAAAATGCACAAACATGTATATATAGCTATGAACAGTACGTTGTGGATTAGATTATGTTCTTGCTCATGACGTTCATTTTTCCTTTTCTTGATTATGCTATCCTTTTTTTCAACAGCTTTGCACCAAAATACCAGTAATAGACTACATAACCATAATTTGGAATTCAGAATAACTTGTATAGCACAAATAATGCACTATAAAACACTTGTTTCATACACAGAGCTTGACTTTTGTAATCTTTGTACCATGACAAAGATATTTTTATTTAAACAAGTTCTTATGTTTATATAATTTCCCCAGGGAGCTCACATTTATAGTCACAGTAATGTACAGAGACTGAAAGTCTAAAACAACAACTCAGAGTCATGGACTAAAATGTCTTCTTTACAATAAATACAATAACTCAAATGCACTGACCATTAATACAGTATCTTTGGTCATCTTGTTTAACTAAAGAATAAAATGTGCAGTTAAAACATGATTAAGTAAACAACAAAATCAATAATTTTATGAATGTAATTTTAAATAAATAATTATATTAACAAAAAAAAAACACTTCACATGGTCTGGTTATTTGCACATGGTTAATTATTATTTATATTTAAGAAAATACCTATAATGAAACCATATGGCCAGTTTTACTAGTCCGCTCAAGATGGAAAAATCATTACAGTCTGGCAAGCTGTATGATTTTTTAGATTAAGTGTATAATCATAAAGGCACATCTACAGGATATCTGGCTATCTTGTCTCAACACACCTTTTGGATTGATGGGTTGTAGCTTTTATTCTAAAACAATTAGCTTGTCAGTACACCATAAGAATAAAAGGTTAAGCAACCACTGTAAAAACATAGTGCTGATCCTGTTATGAGGTCAAACATATCAATATATTGCTACATAAGTTTATATTAAAAACCCTGTGATGCACAACAGCCAGCATCTGTGAATGGTTTAACCTTTAGCAGGTTCAACCTTTAGCAGAAATGTCACAAATTTTAGCTTGACTTTCCTTCTGAATGAATTGCAAATAAATTCTATAATGTCAACATTTACCATGTTTCATGCGAAGGTGCTTTAGAAGGGCTGACGTGGTGTACTCTTTGCGACCACGGGATATGACGGCCTTACACATAAGACACACTGCTTTGCTACAGTCTCCCTCTTTTAAAGAGAAATACCTCCATACGGGGCTCGATTTGGCTATCGTCCTCTTTTGCAATTCACAGCATTTACTGTTACAATTAGAGCTATTGGTACATAATATGTTGTGATTTGAAATGTGACGCGTATTACTAAATAAACTTCTACGCTTTAAAAAAGTGGGAGAAGCTTCATTGGTAGTGTATGTAGCTTGATCTTGGTGGTGTTGTGAGAGGTCCACTGTGCCTAAATGTATGTCTGGACTACATGGTGACCAACTCTGATATTCATCCTCAGTGTTCACTATATCGTCGGCTGAACAGTTAGTGTTGATAAGTTCGACTTTGATATTGGTTGGGAAGTCTATCACTCCATCATCAGCAGGATTTGTCTCAGACACACACAAGAGTGAATCCTTGTTGTTGTTGATGTTTGATGGTGAGTCTGCAGGTTCTTGCCAAGTGTCATCAGAATACACAGACTGTTCTAGTTTAATGTGCGGGTATTGTTCGCTCGGTCTCTGTTGGATCTCTTTGAGGGATTCTGGATCCTCTTTCTGGCTGGGAATCCAAGTGGGCTGCTCAGGAGAGACAGGCTGACAGGACTGAAGAGCTTAAAAGGCAGAACACAATAAGATTTACTTTATGAATAAAGAAACATGAAAATATATTGTAAGTTACAACTTTACCACGGTTCCAACAATCTATTTACAAAAGCGCCCCTAAGTAGCAGACGTCTCATACTGGGACGCAATTAATTAAAATTACCTCATGGTCACTAAATAATCTCGTCAACAGATGCAAAGACATGGTGACCTATTTACAAACACGTTATAACAAAAGATTAACATGCATGAGGCGTAACAAAGAGTTTTCTCTCAAACTGTGAGCATTAAACAATCATACCTGCATTTGTTTGTTCAGGGAAGCATCCGGAGTCCCGTAACATTTCTTTAAGCCGTTTATTTTCGCTTCGGACTCGCTCCGTTTCCTCTTCGTACTCGCGCACCGTCCTGCCGACAGTGAGGATGATCTCCTTCACAGCCTCCATCAGGCGCTCGGTCATGAAAGTGTTCAAACGATCCAGTTGAGTCATTTTACTACTTGATGAGGATCGCTGTAGTTAAACGATGACGTAAATACACCCGATACCGTAAACAATAACAACACAGAGACACGAGCGTGCGAAAGTTTCCTCTTTCAAACGTTAAAGCACATCTACCGCACAAAGGTTGACAACTAAAGGGATTCTAGCACCACTCACTGGCCCGGAGGAAGCAGTGCAGTCTCACTATAACGATTTCGGTTTATTTAGTTGTTTAGTAATAAATTAAATCATGACTTCAATAAAAAAAGTCTTAAATAATTAAAAGCACATATTAAAATAGAATAATAGCAAATCTAAGCATCTGGGGCCTCATGTATAGAACTGTGCGTAGGATTCTTACTAAAAGTCTACGTACACACAAAAGGCAAAAATGGCATACACCAAAAATTATGAAAACTTATAAAACAAAGTAATGTTCCCTTTATAAATCACAGATCACCTGCAAGTGTGCGTACATGAATCGTCCTAATGTCCCACCTTGCAAGACCATTCTCCTGTCCAGTTTGTTTTTTTTGTGAATCGCAGCCTTTGCGTGGGAACTGGCGTGCGCACAAAACAGGGCTGGAAACGTGCGTGCGCCGGTTCCCACGCAGAGGTTGTGATTTGTAAGAGAAGGGGAACTTGACAGGAGAATGGGCTTGCAGGGTGGGATATTAGGGTGATTGATACATGAGGCCCCTTGTCTCTATCAAGCACACACTTGGTCCTTGAAAGAGAAGCAAAATATAGGCTACTGTAGAATTTCTATACTTGTGAACTGTTGTTATATTGTAAAACATAAGTTACAATTTGTTAATGTGTACTATAGTGCAGTGAATAAAAGAGTAAATACTGTAGTACCCTCTAAAAATTACTATAAGGTTTAAAAACCCTAAGAAATCTAGAAATGTTACTATAGTAAACACTAAAGTGTACTATTTAAAAAAGTTAAGTATTTCTCTGATTTGAGTTGTACTGAAGCAGATCTGATTTTTCCACACAAAAAAGACCCATACAACTTTACATTAATTCCTCAGAACTTTGATTTTATTCTTATTAACTTCTCATCTAAAGAAAATTAATTCACATAGTTTTACAAAACAATAGGCTAAATAATTAGTTTCTGAAAATGTATTTAACATATATGATTAACACATCTATAAAGTCTATTATCAAACATTTACACGACAAATAATAACATGTCTTATTTCTTTTATTTTAAAGAAGACTAAAATGTAATCATATAATTTCAAGTTATCATATCTTGAGCTTCTTTGGGAAACTTGCTGCTGCTTCTTAGACTTGGAAGTCTCTTTGTTTCTGTATCTAAAACAAAAGAAGTCACCTTCAGTCGAGTAAAAGATCACGCTAGCATCAACATGCAGTTAAAGTGCCTAACCTTCAACAGGCAATCTGCTATCATAAACACCAAACCAGAAATGTGTTCCTTTTAACTATAATTAAGTGTTGTTGACATTCATTATCAAAAAGTCAGTCGCACAAAAAAAAAACATGTGTCACAATTGCACTTTATTATAGCTACAGTACAGGACTTAGTGTAATACATACATAAGTGCAAACAGGGCTTTAAAATAGTGCTACCAAAATCACATTAAACAAACAATAAATTAATATTTTGGATAAAAGATTTACTTGCAATCATTTATAAAACTTTTTAGAAACATTTTCTTAAAAATATTATGAGATTATTACAATTAATATCTGTTATCTACTGACATCTCAATTATATTTGAACTCAGATGTTTAGCGTGTTTAATAAGGCTAAATGAATTTCTTTAAAAGTACTCCCTGGAACCTGCTAACGAACATCCTGGGGTGTATGTATCCCTGATTGGAAATTACCTTGATTTGTAAATGCAGTGGTTTCTCCAGTGTCGTCCTTAACAATATCTGATACGTCACCAGCACATTTTCCCCTGGATGCATCGAAGTTGACAGAGCCTGCACACTTCTGATAAATGTCAAGTGGGTCAAGCTTTAAAACAAAAGCAAAGCGACCCGAAATTGGTCTCCCATTTTGTAGCACCAAAATGTGATAAAGTTGTTGCTGTTTCTCCAGGTACACGCCATTCAAAGTTATATCAGGAAAATTCCCTCTTTGATAGAGGCAACAGCGAACACAATCTTGAGGTGTAATGTTTCACATTACAAATAAATTCTCACATGACAAACGATACTGTCAACATTTACCATGTTTTATGCGAAGGTGCGTTAAAAGGGGTGATGTGGTGTACTCTTTGTGGCCACGGGATAAGACGGCCTTACACATAAGGCACACAGCTTTGCTACAGTCTCCATCTTTTAAAGAGAAATACCTCCATACGGGGCTCGTTTTGGGTGTTGCCTTCTTTTTCAATTCACAGCATTTACTTTTACATTTGGAGCTACTGGTACAGAAAATATTGTGATTTTGAATGTGAGGGACATTACTAGATAAACTGCTATTCTTTAATAAACTGGGAGAAGCTTCATTGCTAGTGCATGTAGGTTGATCTTGGTGTTGTGATCTGAAGAGGTCCGCTGCACCTAAAGGGAGGTCTGGACTATGTGGTGACCAACTCTGATATTCATCCTCAGTGTCCCCTATATCGTCAGCTGAACAGTTAGGGGATGTGGGTTCAACTTTGATATTGGTTGGGAAGTCTATCACTTCAGGATTTGCGTCAGACACACACAGGAGTGAATCCTTGTTGCTGTTGTTGTCGTCGTTTGAAGGTGAGTCTGCAGGTTCTTGCCAAGTGTCGTCAAAGTAAACAGACTGTTCTAGTTTAATGTGTTGGTATTGTTCGCTCTGTCTCTGGTTCTGTTGGATCTCTTCAAGGGATTCTGGACTTTCTCTTTGGCTGGGAATCCAAGTGGGCTGCTCAGGAGAAACAGGCTGACAGGACTGAAGAGCTTAAAACGCAAAACACAATAAAATTTACTTTATGAATGAAGAAACATGGAAATATAGTTTACAACTTAATCTCAAAGTAAAATATAATACAACACAAAAACTATTTACAAAAGCAGCCCAAGTACAAGAAGGCTCATACTGGGACGCAATCAATTGAAATTATCTCATTGTCATCAAATAATCTCGTCAACAAAACCAAAACACGAACTACAAACCACAAAATGACATTAACATATTAACCAACTCAGGGCAGTTTGCTCGCCTAATAAAATGAAACAATATTTACAGATGCAATCAGCCATTGTACAACAAATGATGTGGAGCGTAACAACAAATTGTATCTCACATTGTTAGCTTTAAACAATCATACCTGCATTTGTTTGTTCAGGGTACCACCCGGAGTCCCGTAACATTTCTTTTAGCCATTTATTTTCGCTTCGGACTCGCTCCGTTTCCTCTTCGTACTCGAGCACCGTCCTGCCGACAGTGAGGATGATCTCCTTCACAGCCTCCATCAAGCGCTCGGTCATGAAAGTGTTCAAACGATCCAGTTGAGTCATTTTTCCACTTGATGCAGATCGCTGTAGTTAAACGATGAAGTAAATACACCCGATACCGTAAACAATAACAACACAGAGACACGACCGTGCGAAAGTTTCCTCTTTCAAACGTTAAAGCACATCTACCGCACAAAGGTTGACAACTAAAGGGATTCTAGCACCACTCACTGGCCCGGAGGAAGCAGTGCAGTCTCACTATAACAATTCAGGACATTTTCAGTTTAGTAATACATTAAATCGTGAATTTAACATAAAAAGCCTTAAATAATTCAAAACACATATTAAAATGAGTATTAGCAAATATAATCTAAACGTCTTGTCTTTATCAAGCATACACTTTCTTGGTCCTTGAAAGAGCAAACACAGACAACCCCCTGCAGTATGAGGTGCAGGACTCTGACCAATAAATCATTTTATTTCTGTAGACTTTAAAACATATATTGGCTTTCTATATATTAAATTATGTTGAAAATGTGCAAATTTGTCCTTTGTGAATTAACATTGTAAAAGCCATTTCTTTATTAGTTTAATAATTTATTAATTATCAGGAGCCATCCACATTAGTTTTTTGTGAGGCATTTATGGAATCAGAATTTGGGAGTCATCAAAACCTTTGTAAGGACTTGGTGAATCGTCCATGTCGTCTCAAAACATAACTTAAATGCACTGAGCATTAGTGGTACAAAGACAACGTGCTTGACTTCCTACATTACAAATAAATTCTTAGATGACAAATGATAATGTCAACATTTACCATGTTTTATACGAAGGTGCCTTAGAAGGGCTGTCGTGGTGTACTCTTTGCGACCACGGGATATGACGACTTTACACACAAGGCACACTGCTTTGCTACAGTCTCCATCTTTTAAAGAGAAATACTTCCATACGGGGCTAAATTTAGCTATTTTCTTCTTTTGCAATTCACAGCAATTACTGTGACATTTGGAGCTATTGGTACACAATACGTTGGGATTTAAAATCTGATGGACATTACTAGATAAACTGCTGTGCTTTAATAAAGTGGAAGGAGATTTATTGGTAATGCATGTAGGTTGATCTTGGTGTTGTGATCTGGAGAGGTCCACTGTGCCTAAAGGGAGGTCTGGACTATGTGGTGACCAAATCGGATATTCATCCTCATTGCCTGAACAGTTTGGGTTTATGAATTCATCTTTGATTGGCAAGTCTGTCACTTCATCATCAGCAGGATTTGTCTCAGACACACACAAGAGCGAATCCTTGTTGATGTTTGATGGTGAGTCTGCAGGTTCTTGCCAGGTGTCGTCCGAGTAAACAGACTGTTCTAGTTTAATGTGCGGGTATTGTTCGCTCTGTCTCTGGTTCTGTTGGATCTCTTTGAGGGATTCTGGATCCTCTTTCTGGCTGGGAATCCACGTGGGCTGCCCAGGAGAAACAGGCTGACAGGACTGAAGAGCTTAAAAGGCAGAACACAACACATTTTACTTTATAAATAAAGAAACGTGGAAATATAGTGTACAACTTAACCTCAAAGTGTAACAATACACACAATCTATTTGCAAAAGCGCCCTTTAGAACAACATGTCTCATGCAGTGTAGCCTTAATATTTGGTAGACATGCTTATAGACCAAGTCTTGAGAGTTTTATCTCATATTATCACCTTTAAACAGCCATACCAGCATTTGTTTGTTCATGGAAGCATCCGGAGTCCCGTAACATTTCTTTTAGCCGTTTATTTTCGCTTCGGACTCGCTCCGTTTCCTCTTCATAATCGCGCACCGTCCTGCCGACAGTGAGGATGATCTCCTTCACAGCCTCCATCAAGCGCTCGGTCATGAAAGTGTTCAAACGATCCAGTTCAGAGTCCAGAGTCATTTTACTACTTGACGAAGATCACTGTAGTTAAGCGATGAAGTAAATACAATAATAACACAGAAAGTTTTCCCCTTCAAACATTAAAGCAGAGCTACGACACAAATGTAACTAAGGGACTCTAGCACCACTCATTGGAAGGGAGGGAACAGTGCATTTTTGTTTTACTAACGATTTAGGACAAATAACTTCAATTCGTTTAAAATTGAATTCAAACATGGCTTTAATAAAAAGCCTTAAATATTCAAAACACGATTTAAAATAAATAGACAGTATTAGCAAATAGACTAAGCATCAAGTACACAACTTTTGGTCCTTGAAATAGAAGTAGCCATTGGTAATGATATTTGTTCTTCTGAATGAGTAATTGACTCATTAATTGAAAGTGGTGTGATCAGAATAATAGTAGTGTGACGTTTAATTAGAAAATTAGTTTATTCTGTCAAAAACAGGTTCTATTGTTAAGTAAGAGGTATTTTGTTGTTATAAAGTATATCTGCTGCATCATTGCTTGCAGGAACAATGTCGTTTGATTAAAAAGTTGATTTGAGAGGGGAAAACATATGAAGAAATGCAGAAGTTTAGGATGCTCAGCTAAAGTTATCTCAAATGCTTTAAAATCCCTGCTGAAAAAAAACAATAAAACCATTACAGAAAATTCTAATGGTTTCCATGAAAATACCAATAGGAACCAGCTTTTACCATTAAAACCACTACAGTATAGTGTGTTTTGGGCCATATTCCATTAAAACCTATATACAGAATTAATACATACCATTAGAGACCAACAAAGACCAATACACTGTAGTGTGTTTTGGGCCATATTCCATTAGAACCAATACATACCAATAGAGACCAACGAAGACCAATACACAGTAGTGTGTTTTGGGCACTGATCTATATAAATGACTGGATTGCGCATAACGTCACAACTGTGAAGCCACCGCGCCGCCATGTTGGTATACCCAAAACATTCTATTAAATCAATGGACGCGATCAGATTTTAATGATAAAACATCACTCTACTAGTCTTCGTTTTTATATCTGAAGTTACCCTGTACATTATTACAACACAAACGTCCTAAGCATGTACATAGTTATTTACTGAAAGTTGTACATTTTTTAATTTTTAATCAGTTATTATACATTCATCTTCATTACAGTATCAGATCAGAAGACAGACCGCAGCATATTTAGTATTGATGACAAACGTGCTCATTCTGAAATCTAAATATATAATCATACTTGTACCGTATGTGCATGCAATAATTTGCTGGTTTTATGTTATCTAAACTTACAAGTTACCTCAACTTATTTAGAGAAATAACGCTGACCGTGTAGCTGAATGTCAAAAAAAACTTTTTATACCTGTGTCATTAACAGAACGCAGCAGACACACTCACCTTAACGGTTTTTTATAAATCCATTTTCCTGCCCGATTAAAGCATAAACATCGCAAATAACGCCAGAATTAACAGTTAATTTACGTACACATATCCTAAAAAATAATCTTGCGTGACTGATACGCTGTAAAGCGGGTGAATTTAAAAGATGATTTTGAATGGAAGTCAATGACGCCGTCTGCCGGTTGGGTATACCAAGATGGCGGCTCGAACTCTGCGCTGGCTTCACCTCACGCTGTTACGTTAAGCGTTCTATGCGCAATCCAGTCATTTATATAGATCATATAGTAGTTTTTGTTGGGTATATTACTGATCATATGCTGTATTAATATTATATTAGGCCTAAGGCCTGTTGTTTCTACACAAGGCTATAAGACACCCAGTTAAACTTTCGTTTTCTCAGTTAACTTTTGTTTCCTAATTAAAAGAGCGCAGGTGCGATCCTGCGACTATACCCCGATTGTTCTCGCCACGATTATCTTGAGAAGCAAGGTTGAAACAACAGATAAACAAGAGGACGTAATTTTAGATTAGAGAATTCGTACAGCTGTACTTTACTACATTAACAATAAGGTACCTGTGCAAGCTAGGCCAAGGCCATGAGAACCAATAAGCAGAATATATCATTTTAGATATGAGGAAGGATTCAGCTGCACTTCTGCTATATCAAACAAATAAAATTAATTGTGGTAGACCGAGACAAATGAGAAGAATGTACGTCATCTCAGATAAGAAGTGTTTGATCTTACTGTATAAAAATGGAGTCAGATGTTGGGAGGGCAGATGATCTTTGAGCACCTCTTTGAGGGGTATTGATTGTCTCACTTTGTTGGCTCAAGAGAATAAAGTAATTTTTGTTTGGCACCTGAAACCTTTGTCGCCTGAGTATTTTTTCTTATGAAGATTCAAGCTAAGACTTTTTGCCACAACAATCAGTGGTTTTGGGCCATATTCCATTAGAACCAATACATAGAACCAATATATACCATAAGGGACCAACAAAGACCAATACACTGTAGTTTGTTTTGGGCCATATTCCATTAGAACCAAAACTTACCATTAGAGACCAACAAAGACCAATACTCTCACTGTAGTGTGTTTTGGGCCATATTCCATTAGAACCAATACATACCATTAGAGACCAACAAAGACCAATACACTGTAGTGTGTTTTGGGCCATATTCCATTAGAACCAATAAAATTCCCAATAAAACCAATCACTTCTTTGATGGTGTCTATTGTTTTTTTTAAGGAGGGATGGAAACATCACCAAAGCACATGGAAGAAAACAAGCAACTACTGTTAAAACAGATTGAAAAATAGTCAGAATGGCAATGATGTAGCCTTTCATCACCTCTAGAAAGATCAAAGGGGATCTTAAATGATCTGTAAGTACTGCGACATCTGATCCGACTGAAGCTAAGCTGTTTGTGAAAAACATGAAGAAGAATCGCATCAACACATCAACTGGGCCAAAGAAACATGGTGTCATATATTGTGAAGTGATGAGAGTAAAATTGTTCTTTTCGGGTCTAGTGGTTATTAGCATAACATAATGTGACCCCCTGATACTGAATTCAAGCCACAGTACACTGTAAAAACAGTTAAGCATGGTGGTGCAAAAGTCATGGTATTGGGATGCTTTTCATACTACTGTGTTGGGCCTATTTATTGTATACAATGGAACATGGATCAGTTTGAATACATTAGAATACTTGAAGAGATTATGTTGCCCTTTGCCGAAAAGGAAATGACCCTAAAATGGGTGTTTTAATGAGACAACAACCCCAAACACACAAGCAAATGGTCAAAATCTTGGTTCTAGACAAAAATGGTTGAGGTTATGGCATGGCCAGTTTGATCCCCCTATCTCTACCCCATTGAAAACTTGTGTGGGGTAACATTAAAAATGCAGTTTCTGAAGCAAAACCTAAATTTACAAGAAGTGTGGATCCAGTGCTGAAATACCTGTTTCTAGGTGCCAGAAGTTGGTTGACTCAATTTGCAACAGATGTGCAGCTGTTATCAACAACTAAGAAATTTCTTGAAATATCTTAAGAAATTTCTTCAGTTTATACGCGTCTAAAGTTAATGTTGACACTGCTGTTTATGAGCAGATTAATATTAATTTTCTTTGCATGCTTCCCTTTAAAAGAACAAGACATACTTGTATATTTGTTAATACTTTGATTTGAAATTATGTAACGTTATCAATACATTTAAAATAAAATAAAATCCATATATAACATTTCTGCAATTTTTTCACTTGTATTAGTATAATACACGATGTGTTTGAGCTGTTATGCTATCCTTGTATAAAGTATGAGCATTGTGAGGTGGGATGATATCAGAATGTGGACTTTCGAGGGCACTGTCAGAAATCCATTTGGGTGAGAGATGTTTGGGTCGGGGTCTTATACTGGAGTCACTGCTCTTTCTTGATTCACACTACACTGTGGAAGACATATTTCTTCATTTGTACACTTAGTCGATTGACCGACTTCAATATTTTCAGGTCTTGGATTGGAAGCACTCATTGAACCTAAAGCAGAACTTGCTTTCTTCAGGAATTAGTGAAGTCTGGATTGGGAAAACATATTTTTCAGGACCAACTTTTAACTCCTCTGAGTCACGATGATTTGCATTTAGGAAAAGATTTGATGGTTCAGGATTGGCATTAATCTTTTCTGGACTACATTGGGGTGATAGGACCAGGAGATATGGACCCAGCATTAGGAAACATTTCATTTTAGTTAGTCTCAGCTTTGTAAGGGCACTTGCACTGCTTTGAATGGGTGGCAAAAGACTTCTCGCTAAATAACCCCAAACAATAGATGCAGAGAACATTGCCATTAAATGATCTATAGCTGCTGCAAACCTAAAAGATTTTACATCTTGTGTGCCATTTTGAAACTGATTTGTGCAGTGTAAAAAATTCCCCTGGTTTCCGTTCATTCGAGTTCTCATCAAAGCTAAAAGCTTTTGCTACCTCTGGTTCATCAGGGTGAGCCTCCTGAAGATGACAGATCATGTTATAATGTGGTTTCTTGCAGTAATGCATGTTGAAAAATTTGCACTTCATCACTGGAATTGGTGTGACATTCAGGACTGTTGATAACACATCCTTAATCTAACAATGACTGCAAAAAAGGAACAATAACAGTAGTAAACCCAACCATAGTTCATAAAACAATTTAATGTTTAAAACATGTTTTTACTTTGGTACTAGAACAGTTCCAAAAACAAACGGACAATACTTTCTTTAATATGCACAAAATTATAGCAGAACATCAGCCAAATTACACCAAAGGCATCATCAGAAAAAATAAAGCGGGGAATCAACCTGAGGCTGAGTACTTGTATGGCATTTCTTCGACGATTCCTCTTTCAAACTGATATTCTGGTCAACTTTTCTCTTACGCTTGGCGGTGACCAATGTGGCAGAGATGTGCTGAGCTTCAACAGCCTCATCCCTGCAATCCTTAGTCACGATGCAAGAGTCATCTTTGAGATGGCAATCATTGGGTTTAGGGTAAAATATTTGACCCAATGCTCTGGGTTTGATGTCATGCAAATTTGCGTTTAGTTCTGAATATGCACTCAGCTGATTGTCAGAGTCTGGACTTTCAATCCTGTCAGGTTGGGAATCATGGATTTGATCAATGTTACAGCTATCTGGATCTGTAATAGGGTCTGGACTTTCAATCCTTTCAAGTTGGGAATCATGGATTTGATCAGTGTTACGGCTATCTGGATCTGTAATAGGGTCTGGACTTTCAATGCTTTCAGGTTGGACACTATGGGTTTGATCAGTATTACAGCTATCTGGGTCTGTAATAGGGTCTGGACTTTCAATACTATCAGGTTGGGAATCATGGACTTGATCAGTGTTACAGCTATCTGGATCTACAATAGGGTCTGGACTTACAATCCTTTCAGGTTGGGTGCCATGGATTTGATCAATGTTACAGCTATCTGGATCTGTAATAGGGTCTGGACTTTCAATCCTATCAGGTTGGGCATCATGGATTTGATCAGTGTTGCAGCTATTGGGGTCTGTAATAGGGTCTGGACTTTTAATCCTTTCAAGTTGGGAATCATGGATTTGATCAGTGTTAGAGCTATCTGGGTCTGAAATAGGGTCTGGACTTTCAATCCTATCAGGTTGGGCACTATGGGCTTGATCAATGTTACAGCTATCTGAGTTTATAATAGATTTCCCATCACACTTCTCTGAGCCAATAAAAAGGCTTCTTTCTACATCTGACATTTGGGTTTGTGGTGTATCATCACCGGCCAAATCTGTATCCCTCATTAGGGCAGGACTTTGAGTGCTATTTGATTCCAGATTCTGTGATGAGGAAGAATCTGAGAAAACTGCACCAGAAGTAAACATTTTCTCTGGCCTTGAGGAGATGTTAGGGTCATCACTAAACCCAGTACCATAAAAAACACAATCAGACACTTGATCAATGATTTGTTGTATGTTGGAGCAACTGATGTTTGAAACACAAGAATCATATATGTTTCCGTCAGGTTGAGGTTGATCCGTTTGTTCTCCCAAGGACCCCTCAGGAATGCCACAACCACTGTCCGAAATGATGAGAGACTGATCTACATCCATTCTTCCTTTGTCTAGTATTTGTGGTTCTAATATCTCCACAGCTTGGGCATCAGGGCTTTCTGTACTCCTGTTTGTGTTTGGTATGGAAGCAACTACTGATTCCAGATTGGAAGGATTTATTGCAGCAGACTGGCAAGGATCTGGAATAAGTAGACTTGTGGATTCTGCATCTAGACCTTGTTGAGCTGCATTATTGTCAATGTTGAAGACAGGATGTTCTTCCCTTTCTGGATAATTGGTTTTTGGTGCATTGCTGTTGCAAGAGTCTAGTTCAGGAGATCTTAAGGGTTCGAGAACATTTAGAGGTGGACTGGCTGTTTCTGAATGTGCTTCACATGCCCTTCTACAATACGAGCTATCTACTTTTTCTTGTTCTCTACTGCTCTCTGGATGTTTGCAGCTGCCTTCAGAGCTTTGGCTGGTTATGAGGAAGTTTGAGGTTATGTCAAAGTCTTCCAAACCTTTCACAAATGACTCATTGGTTTTCACATTTTTTACAGAAGGGTCAGTCATCCCTGAGATTTCAGATTGTTCTGAATAATCTTCATTAGATTTTAGGATCTTCAAGTGAGGAAAGAGGATATAAAGAAAACAATTTAAATATAAATTGAGATAAATAGACATTTAAGTATCTATTGTAAGAAAAATTACAGATTTGCATTATTATGTTTTATACTTCAGAATCTGCCTACCTGAGTGTTTACATTTGATCCCATATTTGGTCCATCATCGCCAATGTCATTCTGTTTGTCTAGTAGCTTCTCGTCAGCATGAACTTGCATGTGCTGCGACAGAGATGCTTGACCAGCAAATATCGAATCAGGTTTTTGTGAGGTATTGTCAATACTTTTGATATGAGAACATGTAGCATCATCATCATTTATTTGTGAGCCATTTGGATGCCAAACACAGGAATGATTTTCATCAAGCAGGACAGTTTCCGTTTCATCAGAAGCTGTGAAAGGACTTGATGCATCTTTCATGTCATCTTTAGCACTTGAGATGACAAGATTAGTTAATTTTGGGTTACAGATCTCTATCTCTTTACAATCATGCTTAGTTTCTCCAGATTCCCCTGGGGGTTTTTCAGCAGCAGTCATGAGCTCTGAACGGGTCAATTTCAAGCTTGCAATAGTGCTTGCTTGGGTTACTGACGGCTCTGGTTCATCATCTATTACTATCAATGGCACCTGCTTCTTTAATTCTGATCGCGAGTCATTTGGGAGGCATTTGCTGGAGCGATTATCATCAAGTGCTACAGTTTCCTTTTCTTTAAAAATTTTGAAAGGTGCATCATCCATGTCATCTTCATCGTCTGAAAAGACAAGATCAAGATCAAACACTTCTGGGGTGCAGATCTTTGTGACCCCACAAGTGGTTTTGTTAAACACAGACTCTGAAACTGTACTCCGTTTCTTCACCGTTAACTCCTCAGCAGATATGTCTTCACAATTACGTTTAGTTCCTCCAGGTTCCTTTGGGGTATTTTCAGCAGCAGTTATTAGCTCTAACCCGGTCAATTTTAAGCTTGCAGTTGTATTGGTTTGGGTCACTGACTCTTCTGGTTCATCATCTATTACTATGAAGGGTTCCTGGTTTATAAATCGTGATCGAAAGTCTTTCTTTGGAAGTTCAACGGTCACAGAGACAATATCGGTCTCAGGTATAACACTGTAGATTGTTTCAACCTTATTCTGGTTGCTGTGTCCACAAGATTCCACTGGCTTTGTGCATTGATTCATAGTTTGCTCTTCCATAACGGTTTGCTCTTCCATAACGGTCTGCTCTTCAATTTCATTATTAACTGACGCTGAGGATGAGGTTTGTTCAGGATTAAAGCTACAGCTTTCAGAACTGCCTGATTTAAAGTCATCTACATTAGGGGTTGTACTCCAGTATGTTCGTTGTGGGATGGATAATGGTTTTAGTACAATCCTGGGCTGCAAACTTAAGTTGCAAATGGTGACAGACTCGGATTGATTGTTTTGAACACTCTTGTTGCAGTTGGCAGCATTGACAAGCTGCTCAGTTTCTGGGACTTGCAGTGCAGACTGGGCTTGACTGGTTTTGATGCTTTCAAATCTGTCCGTTGTTTCTTCACCTGCAGATTCTTCAGGTGCATTTTCCCTTGGATGCTGCATTAGGGGAAACACAATCAACAAATCTTAAAATCACATGAAAAATGTAACACAAACAAGAGTAAATGGATCAATTTGATAATGATTTCAGGATTCATTTGTAAAACGTGCATCTAATTTCATTGTTCAAACAGTTCCACTAAACTCAAGAGAAATTACCCCTAACTTTTCTCTTTGTTTTCGGACACCTGAGTTGTCTGCCACAGGTCCATAAAAAGATGAACACAAACTTTACATGGATCATAAAATTATTAACATTTCCAAAAAGGCCTTAAGCTTTCTGCCACAGGTCCATAAAAAGATGAACACAAACTTTACATGGATCATAAAATTATTAACATTTCCAAAAAGGCCTTAAGCTTTAATTTGAAGTGACAGGCTACGAAAAGACAAGAAAGCTGAATAAGACAGAAGAAGAAAGTGATTCAAGATGCAACCCAGGAGAGAATTGAACCTTTGCTATCCCTATAAGCCAACACTGTGTATCCCACAAGCACACAAACAAGCCACTACACCACGTCTCTGACCAAACAGTAATTTATAAAATCATTTTTGTGAGACTTTAATACATATACTGCCTTAATATAGTTACTTATGTAAAAATGCCCAGATGTGTCTTTGAGAATTAACATGTTGGATATATGAATCGCTCTTACCACTGATTACAATGGAAGAGGACATGATCAAAATCTATTTTTAGCGTTACTTAAAGATGCTCTAAGCGAATTTACGCATTTTAGACCATAACATTTTTTTGTTACATACAGCAAACATCTCCTCACCATCTGCTTGCTGCCTGTCTGCTGATCAAACTGTAAAAAAAACTTGATCGCTGTAGACAGCCCAGGCTTCGCAAACTGCAATATAAACACAGTGGCCTAACCTAACACCACGAAACAAAACAAAGTGTTCCAGTCAATAAACGACAAGAAGGATTTGGGGGTGGGGCACGTTCATGAAAGCATGGAAGGGAGGGGGAGGAATTAGCTACGCTCCGTTTGTTTGAAAACAGTTCAAACATCAACAAAAAGTGACGTCTCACGGTTTCGCTTAGAGCACCTTTAAGCATGCATCTAAATGCATGAACTATTAAATATAAGGTTATGTTATTTGTTTTTAGATTTTAAGTCAATATTAAACTTTGCCAAAAAATTACGATATATTCTAAGTTAAATATTCAATTGAGTCTGTATTATGTTTGACAACAATTTTCAAAACATAAAGAGCATAATTAAAAAAGCAAGTGACTTTTAATCATAGTAAGCCATGTCTTGTTTACTTCTTTTATTTGTGGCCCATACATGGACAGAACAAAAACAGGTCATTTTACAGAATAAAAATACAAATAAATTAATGACAATTTTTCCCAGATATAACTACGCACTAATTAAAGAGACATTCCACCTTCTTCGAAAATATGCCCATTCTCCAGCTCCCCCAGAGCCAAACACCCGATTCCCATCCCCCTGGAATCCATTCAGCTGATCCCCGGGTCTGGCACTACCACTTTAAGCATAGCTTAGCACAATAATCAAGGACTGATTATTACACCAGAATGAGAGTATAGTCCTAGCCATATCTGCCTAGAAAATCGCGGCTTTTAAATTTCTGTCGGTCTTAGTACACAATGTAACTACAGAAGAGTCAAGTTTTAAATTGAAAAAATATATAAACGTTTTGGTTATTTTTTAGCGTGATGCTAATGGTCTAATCAGATTCAATGGATTGTGCTAAAAATGCTAGCGCCAGACCCGGAGATGAGCTGAATGGATTCAAAACGGCAAGAATCAAATGTTCAACTCCAGGGGAGCTGGAAAACGAGCACACTCTCAAAAAAACTGGAATGTCCCTCCAATATATACTGTAAACATAAGTCAGTATTTAACATCAACAGAACAGTCATTTGGAGATTTCTGTAGTAACTACTGTATGAATTTTTTTCAGTTTGTCAAATGATTTTACAGAGAGTTGAAAGTCTATCGTTTATATCGAAGATGCAAGTTGATTTTATGTCTTATCATCTTGTGATCATAGGGTGTAACTGAATGTTGGAATGCCCGATCCGTTACTTCTACAATTTTTTTCTTCAAGTTGATAGGCAGCGAGTATTTCCCTTTGGTGCCATCGAAGTCGACGGAGCCCGACCACTTCTGATAAATGTCAGGTGAGATCAAACTTTTAAACAAAAACAAAGCAAAGCGAACCGGACATGGTGTCCCATCTCGTTCAGCTGATTTTCGATAAAGTTCTTGCCGTTTCTCCAGGGACACGCGATTTAAAGGTACATCAGGAAAAGGTCCTTTCTCCGACATTTTGAGACAGCCGCGAACACGTTCTTGAGATATTGAGGTGTCTCTCAATGATTTACGCCATCTGGAACGGAATGAAGAATTCAGCGAAGAACATTTCTGTGAATTGAGGGACAAAGAAGAAAACACTGAAGTTAGTAAACTTTAAATTCCTGCGAGTAAAGATGAATAGTTCTATATTTGTGTATACTTGATCATTCAGAAAAGTGCTCATTTACAAAGTATGATCCGCTGCCCTACGTTAATGATGATTAAAATACAGATTAAAATGTATTTTACTTAAGAATTTGCTATTGTATACCTGAGTGTTTACGCTCGATCCCGTATTTGGTCCGTGACTGCCACTGTCATTCTTCGAAGCCAGTAGCTTCTTGTCAACTTGCAAGTGCTGCGACAGAGATGCCTCACCACCGAATGTCGGCTGCGATGTTTCAGATGATTTCTCCTGATTCATGGGGCCATCCTCAACATGAGCTTTTTGTGAGGCATTGTCAATATGAGAACATGGGGCATCATTAGCATTCATGGATTCTGTTTCAGAATTGAGAATTTGGGGGCCATTTGGATGCCAAACACTGGAATGGATGTCATCAAAACCTTTGGAAGGACTTGGTGCATCATTCATGCCATCTTCATCATCTGAGATGACAAGAGTAGTTAATTTTTCGTTACAGAACTCAACTGTTACCTTGGAAGCAGAAATCTCTTCCGTAGTTTCTCCAGATTCTCCTGGGGTTTTATCAGCATCTGTCATGAGCTCTGAACCCGTCAAATTCATGCTTGCAATAGTGCTGGCTTGTGTTACTGACTGTTCTGCTTCATCTTCTATTACTGTCACTGGCATCTGTTTCTTAACTTCTGATTGAGAGTCATTTGGGAGGCATTCACTGGAGTGATTATCCTCAAGCACAACAGTTTCATTTGGCACATCATCTATGTCGTCTTCATCTTGTGAAAAGACAAGACCAAGATCAAACACATTTGTAGACTCTGAAACTGCCATTTGTTTGTTGAATGTTAACTCCTCAGCAGAGATGTCTTCACATTGACAATTAGTTCCTCCTGGTTCCTTTGGGGCATTTTCAGCAGGAGTTATTAGCTCTGAATCGGTCAATTGTAAGCTTGCAGTTGTAGTAGTTTGGGTTGCTGACTGCTCTAGTTCACCATCTATTACTATGAAGTGTTTCTGGTTTATAAATCCCGATTGAGAGTCATTCTGTGGAAGTCCAACAATTTCAAGCTTATTCTGGCTGCTTTGTCCAGAGGATTCCACAACATTTTTGTTACTAACTGACGCTGAGGGTGAGGTTTGTACAAGATTAAAGCTACAGCTTTCAGAACTGCCTGACTTGTGGGCATCTACACTAGGGACTGTACTCCAGGACATGCACACTGGCATTAATGGTTTAAGTACAACCTTGGGTTGCAAACTTAAGTGTTTCATGTCAACATTGCTGATGGCATCGGTCTGCAGCGCAGACTGGGTTTGACTGGTTTTGATCGTTTCAAAAATGTCCATAGTTTTTTCCTCTGAAGATTCCTCAGGCGCATTTTCCCTTGAATGCTGCATTTGGGGAAAACACAATCAACAATACTTAAAATGCCATGAAAAATGCACCTTTTCCCTGTTTACAACATAAACGTAAATGTTTACAGCCCAATACGATACAGATCAGGGTTAATATTCAAAACGCATAATCGCATATCTAACTTGATCCTTTAAACAATTCCACAGTTTTTAAACAATTTATCTGAAGAAAATACAAGGACTCTTAATGGTTACTTTTCCCATTCTGAACTTTTTTCAGATACCTCATTTTGGATAACTTGCTTTTAAATACATGAAGCACCACAGAGGCACAAAAAAAGAAGAAAAAATGTTTGCCTTTTCCAAAAAGTTCTTAGGCTTTTATTTGAAATGGCAGCCTAGGGAAGGACAGGAAAGCTGAGAGAAAGAAGAAAAACAGATAGAACATTGTTGCAAAGAATACAAAAATCAGTATCGCAAATTTGAGATTTCCGCAATAAATGCATTATATGAAGAGTTTGGTTCCAAAACACAATATATCCATTTTGAGTAATTTCGGTAAAAATGTGTTTTCTATACCAAAAAAGTGACAAGATGAAAACTACTATTTTCTGTTACAAACTTTCACACAGCATCTTTAGGTTAAAATAACATTAAAAATTCTAATCCATAATTTGATTTTCAAAGATTTATTATAAAAACGAATTATTTTTTTCAAAATGCTATAAATCTATTGAATCAATATATAAATGTGCGTTCATCTTTGCCATGTTATATTCATTTAGTTGACTAGTGGTATACATTGATTAAAAAAATAAAAATGAATGGCATTAATCAAAACACTTACTTTGTCGTAATTAATAACACTGTCATTGCTGCGGTCATCCTTGGGACGTCATCACTGAACTTTTTTGACAGCGATCAGCTGTAAAATGCTTTGATCCTGCTTGATTTTCGTTGACTTTGAGTAAAATAATGGAAAGTTTTTCATAAGAGCCCTTGGAGGGTCAATGTGTTAGCATGACAGAAGCTTGATGCTGTCGTGTGAGAACAAGCAACAGCCGGCATTTTTCCTTCTCCCGAGTGGCTCTCATATAAAGTATTCGATTTTGATGGCTTATGTTGATGGCTTCAACGCCACAGAAAAGCACCACAGGTTTATTAATGCCATCAAAGTATTATTTTGTTTTAGTTTGTTTGTTAAAGTAGATGAGGAAAACCAGGATTCTGTGTGTATTCAAAGTGCCGCCCTAATGTTTACAATGCGTGGCATGGTGCGCTGTGATTTGTTGAGCAAATTTATTACATTCTGCAGAGAAGAAAGACTGCCTTTTGTCGTGGTTTGGAAAAAATGGAGAAAAGATGACAGAATAACACAGCAGATATCTGATTTTGGTGGTAACAATTTTTTTAATAATGGTTTTATCGCGTTTTGGAACCAAACTCTTCATATATTGTTTTACGGTTTCTTCAATGATTTACAGAGGGTACAAAGTCACTCGTCTATTTCTGAGATATTCATTAACTCATTATTTTATCACCTTGTCATTATAAGCCCGATGTATAGTCTGTTTTTTATGTGTACGCAAACGTACGCGCACAGTTGAACGCACAGCCTTGCAAAGTGTAGCTTGATTGACTCGTACGTATAACACAGATGTTCGACCCAAAATGCAATGCATCTCCTGGGCTACGTACTGCATTATCCAGTGGGTGCATGTGCAACACCTAACACCTACAATGTACGCAGGGCTTCAAAAATCTGGTGGTGCACATACAGAGCGACTATAAGCCGCACCGGTGTAGAAGCCGCATCATTCAAAAATGCGTCATTAAGACGAAATAACATATATAAGTCACAGTGGACTATACGTAGCGTTTATTTAGAAAAAATTTTCACAAAATCCAAGCCAAAGAACAGACATTTAATCTGGAAAGGCAAGTTTTTCAACTAAACAATACAGGGCTCCTGACTAACTTTTTTTACTAGGAGCACAGTGGCCCCCAACTGACAATTTTAGGGGCGCAACCAGAAAATTTAGGGGCACACACTGTAAATCAACATGCTAAGCAAATATTCACATTTCTACTAATTTCCACTGATAATTTTCCACTAATAAACACTTTAATGATAGATGCAGAAAGTACAATGTGCTGTTTCAAATTCAGTGTCACACACATCACAAAAAAAAGGTCAAATTTACTGGTCGCACATGTGCGACTGGATGTAAAATTCAGTGGCACACTCTTAAATTTTGGTGGCAGTCTGGAGCCCTGCAATAGCAGACAGAACAGCAGGCTGAATAGATATCTGTATGTTAAAGTAATATTATCAGTTATTTAGACAATAAACCATAGCCCACAGAACTTACCTGGAAGATTGAATAGTCTAAATTAACCAAAAAAGCCAACTAGCGTGAAGTTCACATACTTGTCATTCCACATTACTGAATCCATTGAATTACATAAATACCGAAGCAGCATATGGCGGACTCTCGCAGATGTAGACGTTAATGTTGTCTCTTGCCTCATAAATGTCAAAATTAATTCATACTGAATAACATGGCGCACCTGACTGTAAGACGCAGCACCAGTGAAGTTATGAAAAAAATGCAGCTTATAGACCAAAAAATACGTTAAGCAGACCCTTGCGTACACATAAAAAATGTACTATACTTTGGGGTGTGATTGAATGTTGGAAAACCAGATCAATTGGTTCAAAAATTGTCTTCCGCAAGTTGTTAGGCAGCGCATTTCTCCCCCTGAAGCCATCGAAATTGACAGATCCTGACTACTTCTGATAAATGTCAAGTGGGATAAAGCTTTTAGGCAAAAGCACAGCAAAGCGATCTGGCCTTGGTTTCCAATCTTGTTAAGCAGATTTCAGATACAGTTAAAGTGGACACTTAGTCGTTTAAAGTTACATTAGGCAAAGTCCCTCTCTGATTGAGAGACCAACGAACACAAACTCGAGACCTTGAGGTGTTTTTGATGACCATCATAAACAAAATGAAGAACGATTATGTGAAGATCATGTGAACTCCTCCGAGTAAAGATGAACGGTTCTTTTATGTGAGCACCTGATAAAACAGTGTAGTAGAATAGAAAAAATGTTGCACTGCTTGACATTTTTGCTGAGGTTGCATTACCAACAATCCTCATCGGTCACCCTGACAGACACATCTTTCATGTCCCAGATCATTTGGTTACATCCAAAGGTGCAAAATTCAGAAATACAGGTATCCCAGTAACCAAATCAAGCAATAGAATCACGCTTTAACTGTACATTCTTACACCACGGCTTCAGGAACCATTGCCAGTTCGAAAGATGCATCCACATCTTGATAATTCAAAAGCCTCAAACGACAAAGGCAGGACGTATGGAAGACATAAAACCTTAAAGCGATAAACACTGTAAGCAAAACTTGAAACGCACAACCAGATTTTTGCACATTAACCCGATTTTGCCATGAATGTCAGTATTCTGACTGCTTATTCAGTTTGTGCATGCTTATTCAATGTCTTCATGTTGCTTTGACATCAAAACTCAAATCTAATGTGCATTTGGATTTATTCAAACAACATACGCCTACCTTTTCATTGGTGTTTCCTTCATTGCTTTCTTTGTCATCAGTTTTTGACTGTTGTTTGAGAGCAGCAGGATTTTCTTTTTGATGGTAGGACATGTGTCTACTCAGCCAAGCCATAGAAGAATAGGCTTTATTACAAGATGGACAGCGGTAGGAGCCAAATCCTTGCATTCCTTTTCTGACCAAAAATGTCTAAAGATTTTAAAACATTGAATTAGACAAAGCATGTTCAAGAAGGGCTTCAATGTGCATGCAAACAAAACTTACTAAAAATCTGACTAAAAGTCAAAATTCATGTCAGCAGATATTTTGTCCCTGTGACTAAATTGCACCCTTACAAAATAGTTTATATAGATTGAGTGTGGTTTATTATGACCAAACATAATAGTAAAATCACTTATGTTAAAATATGACACTAGGCCTTACAAGGACTTCAGATGAGGCCAGATTGTTTCTTTTTGTAAAGCTGCTTTGTGACAAGGTAAACTGTGAAAAGCACTTTACAAATAAATGTGAACTGAATATGAGGAGCTCAGATGCAAAAGCCGCTAAATACCACCTCTGTCAAAAAATGGGGTAATGATAGAAACCAAATACTCTTGACACATACTATAGATTCATCATATACTTTCGCTTCAAATATGCTAAATCCCGACCTCAGGCTATTCAGAAACACTATTAAAGGATTAGTCCATTTTCTTAAAACAAATCCAGATAATTTACTTATCACCATGGCATCCAAAATGTTGCTGTCTTTCTTTGTTCAGTCGAGAAGAAATTATGTTTTTTGAGGAAAACATTCCAGGATTTTTCTCATTTTAATGGACTTTAATGGATTTTAATATTGCAGTTTCAATGCAGCTTCAAAGGACTCTAAAAGATCCCAAACGAGGCACATGGTGCAGACGCACTTCTGGCGACCCGAGTTCAAATCCCGGCTTGAGGTCCTTTGCCAATCCCATACCCCTCTCTTCACCCCATACTTTCCTGTCATCCCTGAAATTACTTTCTATCAAATAAAGGCAAAAATGGCACAAAAAATAACATGTTAAGTGTTGGGGTCCATTAAAATGAGAAAAATCCTGGAATGTTTTTCTCAAAAAACACAATTTCTTCTCGACTGAACAAAGAAAGACATCAACACTTTGGATGACATGATGGTGAGTAAATTATCTGGATTTTTTAAGGAAATGGACTAGTCCTTTAATAGTCTGAAAAAAATGCTCATTTACGAAAAAAAAATGTCAGATGCACTAAGATGGCTTTGAATCTGAGCTCTTCATATATACACATGATTTGATGCTCTCCATTGACAATTGTGTAAACTAAACAACCAACCTTGGTTACAATCTTCTGTGATCTCGTCCGACTGATGAAAGGATCAACGTCAAAGTGACTGCTTTTCTTAATCTTAGAGTGTTCAACTTGAATGTGTGTCTTCAGCCACCCTTGAACTGAAAACACGTTATCACAATGTGGGCAAGGATATGATTTCTTGTTCTTCTTGGTCAATTTATTGTCTTCTGGCACTGCCTGCCTTGTTTCTTTTTCAGCCCGCTATAATAAAAACAAATATGCAATTTAATGACATTACAAAAGAGTGGTATAAGATTGTCCAGGGACAAAGCATTAAGACAACAACATGCGCAGTACCTCAGTCTGGTCCGGCACTTTCTTCTGGAGCGGTTTACTTTTTAATTTTTTTAGAGGCACCCCATGTGACCTCATGTGACAGAATAACCCTAATGGGCGAGGGAAGACTTTGTCACACTGCAGACAGGGGAATGTTCTTTGAACTGCGTCTTTGGCCTTCCTCCCCTTAGTGCTTCTCTTCCCTTTTTTCTGAAACAAACATAAGCCCATTTGACAATGAGAGACACGTACACAGTGACATCTGTGGCCAGGCATGACTGAAGTCGGTCCAGTTGAAAACCATTAATAGTTAACAGAAAGCATTTTACATGTGTGTCGGTTTTATGAGCGCCATTTTAAAGCTACAGAACATTTTTGTCCCGTTCATATTGGCCCAAAATATCAAAACATTAGGATGACAATCCAAAAACTCACTTAAATGTGTTAATGTACACATTTAATCAAATCAATAGATTTGTAAAGCAAACCTACAAATTTTTTTTTATTTAATTAATCTATTTGAATAGTATACACATTTTAAACCTTAATACTTGCAGTACTTTTTTGTATTATTCCCAATCCCGCAAAAAAACTACTCAAAAACACTTTTTTTTTAAACAAATTGTTTTATTTTAACCACTTATTACACTGTATATATATATATGTACACACAGTTAACCTAATGGCAAAGATGTTGTGACATTTAAAGACTACTAAAGCAAGTTTCTTCCTTTAAATCCTTTATTAGCTCACTTTCCCCTTGCTGTATTACCCCTTGCTGTATTACCCCTTGCTGTATTACCCCTTGCTGTATTACCCCTTGTTCATTAATGTACAAAGTGTTGAAACCAAAACAAGTTTCTTCCTTTAAATCCTGCATCATCCCATTTTCCCCTTGCTGTATTTTCTCTTGCTCATTTACGTACGAAACGTTGATACCAAAGCAGGTTTCTTTCTTGAAATTCCGCATGAACTCATTTCCCCCTTGCTCGTTTACGTACGAAGTGTGGATCTGTGAATTAACTGGGCCAGCGTATCCTTTCGCCTCCAAGTATTTATTTGTGTGTTTTCCTCTAAGATGAGCCCACAAATTAGAGGTATTCTTCTGCGCAGCTTTGCTGGAACCCTGGCTAATACTGGCTGCACAAATATTGCAGAAGACTCGATCGCTCGGATCTTTTGTGTAGTAGTTCCAAACTTTGCTAAAACAACGCCGGGACAGAACTCCCACCTGTGAAGCAACGACAAAAACATAAACATGAGCTTCATGTTGCATTTAGTTCATTTGAGATTCATGTGCCTTTTTCATGTGCTAAAATACTAATCACACAGGCATCTTTGTTCATCAATTCAGTTTTAAATACATCCATGAGCCACTCAACAGGCTACCTACATACATTATTTAAAAAAAAAAACTAACATCAATGACTTTGCTAGCTATGTTATGCTCACAGACTGCAACAGCTCATTTCTTCTTATTTGATTATTTACATTAGTGATGCTACACTATATTAAATACCATCTTCCTACCTAATATGCAAATTTACATAGATACACAGGCAATCAAAGTCGCATGTGCTATGAGCCACATTTCAGCATCTGTTTGTATAACATCATTTTCATCCTCAGACTCACCATTTAAACAGCATCCGCTTCAGCAGTCACTTTCTGGTTCTCTACATATTAGCTGTAGCTGTGCAGTTATGTTCAGTTCATCCTGGAATAAGCTCTTACTATTTTAGGATTAATTAAACTACTATAAAGAAAACATTAATGTCTATAAATGCACAAAGTATGAGATAAATCTGTGTGTGTGTTTATGTTATAGCCTATAATACGTAATACATAACCCCGTTGAGGTCAAATGTGTCTTTTTCATCATTTAAAAATGAATTTGACAGAAACATGAAAAAACCTTTGGATTCATTTTTCATCATTAAAATATGCTGTCCCATGTGTTTATTACACATGAGTTCAGTTATCATCCATCATCAATTTTATTGTCCATACTTCAACCTCATTTGCATCTGCCACATCCTTGGACAGTGTTGTGTAATAGTTACACAAAACTAAATATGGTGTATGCAAATAAATTGCTGTTCACTTTTCAATCCAATAAAGCTTTTATTCAACATGCAAATATATTGACTATATCTTGTGCAATATACAATACAAAAGAATACAGGAAGTTATTATCAAAAAGGTTTAATAAAGTGAGTTTCGCAGTAAATTTTTAAAAAAGAGGAAAAAATGTTCGTCTCTTTCTAAGAAGTTCGTTAATTCGATCCCTTATCATCTTCCAGTCATTGTCGGTGGGGTGGAATTTCCGAGCAACCGCATCAGAAATTGCTTGACGCAGGTTGTCAGGCAGTGCATTTTTCCCCCTGGAACCACTGTAGTTAACAGTACCTGCCCAGTTCAGATAAACGTTGAGGGGAATTAATCTTTTAAGCAAAAGGACAGCGAAACGACCTGCCCTTGGTTTCCCATCAGGTCCCGCTGAATCCAGATACAGTTTATCCTCATTCTCCAGTGACACGTGATTTAAACTCACATCTGGTAGAATCACTCCCTGCATAAAAGACCGGCGAACATGGTGGTGAGAACGTTAAAGGAGTAGTCCATTTTCTTAAAAGAAAAATCCAGACAACTCACTCACCACCATGTCATCCAAAATGTCGATGTCCCTCCCCGCTCAGTCAAGAGGAAACTATGTTTTTTGAGGAAAACATTGCAGGATTTTTCTCATTTTAATGGACTTTTAACAGTTTTTTTTCAACGGAGTTTCAAAGGACTCTAAACGATCCCAAATGAGGCATAAGGGTCTTATCTAGCAAAACGATTGTCATTTTTTACAAGAAAAATACCAAATATACACTTTTAAACCACAACTTCTCGTCTAGGTCCGGTCGTGATGCGCCAGCATGACCCCACGCAATACGTCATGACGTCAAGAGGTCAGAGGACGAACGCGAAACTCCGCCCCAGTGTTTACAAGTGTGTTGAAAGAGAACCGTTTCGACGTAGTTGTATGTGGAATGATACTAATTAATGTCTTTGTGTCAGTTTATTGTTTACAATTGTCCGCAAATGTGCGTTTTATATATGTAACACGTGACCTCCCTACGTCACTACGCATTTACGTTAGGTCGCGCTGGACCGGACCTAGACGAAAAGTTGTGGTTTAAAAGTGCATATTTTTTATTTTTCTTGTCAAAAATGACAATCGTTTTGCTAGATAAGACCCTTATGCCTCGTTTGGGATCACTTATAGTCCTTTGAAACTGAACAAAGAAAGACATCAACATCCTGGATGACATGGTGGTGAGCAAAACATCTGGATTTCTCTTTCAAGAAAACGGAATATCCCTTTAAGTCTTTCTTGGCATTTCAGGCAATCTTAAACCTAATGACGACATGCCGAAGGACAGATTTGACCATGTGTATAAGTTAATTTCTGCCAAAGGATTTGCGCAGAACGATTTTTCACGGTTGGCTGTGGGAGTTTTCTAAAAAGTTTATTTGTCAACACAAAATATATTTATTTACGTGTCAGACTTTTGTGAAAATGACTTTTGCAGATCAACCGGACTCGCTAGGCACACTTTTCACTTGTTAAGTCTGAACATCATGTGTTTGACACACATGCAGAAGCGTGTTTTAAGTTGAACAACAAAAAACACACCGAATTAATATTTACGTAGCCTCTCATAAACATTCTCTCTTGAATATCAGCAGAGCGCAATGAATTCTATACAAAGCACATAACATGATCTGCTGCTTTAAATTTATGCAGTCGTGTTATGTGTCATTACTATTTTTATTGGCTTTCTTACAAATCACAATATTAAACAGGCATTAACCAATTTATCAGAAAACAAAACCTCTGAAAAAAGATGCACCATATGTTCGGCAACCAAAACGGCCGAAAACGGCAAAAAAGCATCTTTCTCTGACACTCAAAAATGCTTCTACAGTGCCGTCAAGTTTCCTGCATTCTTAAGGCATGCAGGGCTCTCACTTTGCACTGGTTGCTAATTTGACTGCGTCAAAGGAAGTTAAAACATTTGGAGTGAAACAAACTTTACTTCAATTGGTAACATTTAAACCAACCTTTTGTGAGCATGGGTACCACAATGGATAAAACAATCTGGAGGGATACTTTTTTGATATAGTCTACTCAAAACTTTGTTTTACTTGTTGATATGTTTTGGGGTGGTTTCCAGGACAGGGATTAGACTAGTTCTAGAATAAACTAAATGTAAGACCTGTCCAAACTAATAACATCTTGAACTGAAATATCTTAAAATACATCGGTGCTCTTTGTTTTGCCTCAAAATGCACACAAGTAATGTTGTTAGTAAGGCGTGTTTGTTAAAACTAGTTATATATATATATTTCCTAATTAAACTAAGGTCTAGTCCTGGTTTAAGATAATCCCTGTCCAGGAAACCACCCCATTATCATTGTTTAAAACGTTAACATACATTAAAAGAAGCCAAGCTAATATACAAAATATGTTATAAATAAATATTAAAATTGAGGCTATTAACAGAATGTGCTTTGGCGGGCAACTAACAGACTCTGTGCGGGCACTAATTCAAGTGTTACTAATAGAAGTAATTTTTAAAATAATCCAACTTTTATTTTTTGCAGTGTACTGAAAACCATGTTAATTCTAAATATCAAATATAATAATGTATAAGCATAATAATCTACAGCAACTTTATTTATAGACCGTTTCATCGGATGCATGCGCTTTGTGACAGTTATGTACCTGGCCTGAAGTTAAAGGCGGAAGTCCACGATGTTTGAAAAATGCTTTGGAAAAGGAGACGGGCCGACTACCAAAACACACTTATAGCCAATCAGCAGTAAGGAGCGTGTCTACTAACCGACATCCTTGCCGGGTTGCGTATGTGTGGGGCGAGTCTATCAACAGAAGGTCCATATTCTATTGGGGTAGGGGCGTGTTTGTTTAGGTGATTTCAAATATCAACATTGGCTTTCAAACATCGTGGACTCCGCCTTTAACTTCCGGTCAGTGTTTTTATTGGTCTGGGTAGTGGCTAGCTAAACTGACCTCTGGAACAAAATTCTTATCATAAATAATGTTTCAGCTTTCTAAAAACAAGGCGAGATGGCAGGCATGGAGAACATGTATTCTATACATGTATTGTAATTGTATACATTCACTTTACACAGTAACATAAGCTTAGTGTAGTAGTTGGTATGCTTTGGTTAGGATTAGAAGTAAAGTAATTTACTTGTTTTAAGAAATAATCTACTCTAGAGGGATTCTGTTGTTGGAAGTTAAATCTGGGCCATGAAAGCCGTTTATGCATGTTGCTTAAAGGAATAGTCCATTTTTTTAAAAGAAAAATCCAGACAATTTACTCACCACCATGTCATCCAAAATGCCGATGTCTTTCTTTGCTCAGTCCAGTAGAAATTATGTTTTTTGAGGAAAACATTGCAGGATTTTTCTTATTTTAATGGACTTTAATAGACACCAACAATTAATACTTAACTCAACACTTGACAGTTTCATTAAAGTCCATTAAATTGAGAAAAATCCTGGAATGTCTTCCTCAAAAAACATAACTTCCTCTCGACCGAACAAAGACATCAACATTTTGGATGACATGGTGGTGAGTAAATTATCTGGATTTTTCTTTTAAGAAAATGGACTATTCCTTTAAACCGTCTATAGCTGTGTGTTGACATACACAGTATATTGTTCCATCTGGTGGAAATTGTCTCACAATAATAAGCACAACACATATATTTCCATTCTAAAAAGCATGCCTTTACATTTTCCAGGTCTCGTACTGAGCTGCAATAACATGGACCATCATGTTTTCATAAATTTATGTCCATGCCAGCTCAAGGGCATGCTGTGATTAAAGGAGAAGGGTGAAACTGCAAATAGGGGTGCACCGATACATCAGCCGATGATGCTTGCTATGCTTCTCAATGAATTACGGTGAAATGGGCGCTCTCGTGCAAAAACTCAATATGGGCCGCAGAAAAAGAACCATTACACACGCTACTCCAGGAAATGGCTTAAGCATATATTTATATTGCTGTTCTTCAAACCTTTTCAGGTATTTTCATGATAATAAATAATATGTATAATGATTATGTTTGACAAGTGTTGCTGTTTCAAATGCTTGTTATAAACGACTCAAACTAACAGTGATTTCAGATCGATATGGACTTACTGATTAAAAGCTGTAGTACATGAAATACCCGTGCATAATATCGGCTGTGCAATTCAGAATAGTAATCGGCAAGGAATTATTCGTGTATTTCGGCATTTATCGTCGCATCCCTAATTGCAAACATTAAAGGAACAACATGTAAGAAATTTATATCAATTGATCATAAAATGGCCCTTATATGTCACTAGACATTAAGAAATGATTTTAATTTCAAATACTTATATCACTGACAACAGTGGTCTGGCCAGGATATTGTCATTTAAAAAGTGGAGTTGCAGCCCTCAACTGATGTTTATGTTGTCATTTTGTGTATTGGCCACCAGTTGTGTGATTGCAGTACCAGTTTTAGCCACAAGTTTTGTGATTGCAATACCAGTTTTGGCCACAATCCTACATACTGTTCCTTTAAGGATCTCATGTAAATAGAATTTTGTTTTACTTAATTTGTTAATTTAATTAATCTACAAAAAAATGAATGATTTTCATTAGTGATGTCAGACTTCTGAACCTCACTGTGTACATGTATAAAAACACCCAATATTTATTACTCTAGAGAACATGAGCCATACCTTTTGTTCTTCTTGTCCTGGTAGGACGGACGGCCTTCCTTCTACATGGCTCTTCAAGTGCAGGTCAAAGTCATTGCGTCGCTTGAATTTCTGTCTGCATAGTGGGCAACGAAGCTTCTTCTTTGTCACATCTCCCTTCCGTTGCACAGGGTTGGATGGAGTTTTTGGGGGGCCTTCATCATCGTTGGCTTGGTCACTGTTAGAAGATAAATTGTCTGGCTCTTGTTCTTGAGCTGGATGTTCGGCTAATGGACTACCCACATTCGCCTGCTCAGAGTCATCCAAACGATCATCGCTTATTTCTTTTGACAGCTGTGTGTGACAGAAACACACAAACTACTATCAATACTGCTTCTTAAAAGTAAAGACAATGTATAAGTGGTTAAAGTCCCTGCACTAGAGACTTGTCTTCCTATTCGACTTCTATTTCAAAAATACATTTTATCATTTAAACTTCTGTAATTTTCACGCCATCATCCCATGCTTACCCTGGAGAGGCCATGCAGTTTTCTCTTTCGTATACGGTCACCATAGAAGCATGCCTTGCGTTTGCGGTACGCATATGGCCTCTCTGTAGAATGGGTGCGCATGTGAAACAACATCCCCTGTTCTCTTCCAAAGACTTTACCACAGTCAGGGCAAGCAAAGGACATCCTCTGCCTTTTCCCCCGGACTGTCTTGCACCTGACTGTGCTGGATGGAGTTGGATCAAACTCCAGGGGTTCCATGTAACTTTGGGTCGAGTGCCAGGTCATTCTTTCTCTCTGGCCATAGTTAAAACTAGCACTTGTCCCAGCAATGGCAGATCCCTCATCCGTGCTTTGAGGCACTGTGGCAAGACCGCTTACAGAACTAACATACAGGGAGTGATCAGTAGATTCAGTTTTGATCACTATGCCTTGTGATTCCTGTCCAAATTCAAAGCTAACAGCACACGGCTCCTGCTGGGATGCATTCAACTCGTCTTGGGTGTAAAGCCTACCAGGTTCGTTTGGGCCTAAACATATAAAGAAAACAAACATTTTTTATTTCTTTTTCGTTTATAAAATCTTTATTAGTTTTAGTTTATTAGTGCCTGACATGACATCCGTTTAAAGTATGACTACAGTGTAAATACAAAAAGTAAACCATAGTTTAATAGAAATGTGATGATTAAAAGGTAGATTTTGAGTAGGCAAACAATCCGGTTATTCCGAAAACACCACACTGGTGTTGAGATTTACTGGGCGGAGCTTACATGAATATTGGCGAGGTTCTGAAGCATGCACGTGACAGAAAGTGTTCGTATTTTTCCAAGTCTCAACGCGTGGATTATTTAGGAAAGCTAAATCAGTTTAAACAAAGTTAAATATAAACTAAACGTTTACGTTTTCAGAACACGTTTAGTTTGTCTGTGGGTTTTGTCGTGTCTGACTGAATGTTTACAGACATGTGGTTGGTAGTTTTATGATACAGAAGAGCAAACATACTAAATCGACTTAAATGTACATATGTTCTAGTTACTCGCCCTTGTACAGTTTTGTGCCTTGTGAGGCTTTAAAAATAGACATTTTATTATTAATCTAACATTTGTTTTGCATGGTCAAATGCACACAGTAAATCTCACCCAAAACACAGCGATTACTAGACGAAACTGTGCAAAATAACCAAATGATTTTTTACTCTGTTTGTTGATATCAGTATTGCGTAATATTTTTGCATTAGACACTTCTATAAACTTGACACGCCGTCGTCGTTGTACCTGGCCACTCCGCTCGATTTGCCTCCTCCATCCATTGTAGCCTCCGTTTTAGAACTTCGTTTTCTTTCCGCACCCGCATCGTCTCCTCCTCGTACTCCTGCACGGTACCGCCGACCATTTCCATGATCTGCTCCACCGCCGCCATCATGCGCTCGTTTAGGGCGCGGTGCAAAAGCTGCAGTTTGGTCATTTTGAATGCTGTGTTTTTGTACTTCGGCGTCAAGAAGCATTAATGGAGTTAGCTAGCAGCTTCTGCCGTTGAGCGGACAACAACTCGTTTTTCTTCACCAAGTCAAGATGGAAGACGCATGGCAGCAGGCGAGCGCCACCTACCGCACCGGCTGCACGATAGTATGTAGCGGCATCAGAAAAATACCCATTGTCATGATAATTACTAACACTTTCACACTAACATGATAATGACATATCTAACACTTCTTGCACTGTGATGAATAACGCTTTACAGTAGTATGATAACAAATGGTGTGTTTTTTAAGGGATATTAACCCTTATAAGTGGTTGGTTAACCTAAAACCATATATCAGTATACTGGGAGGAATTTGATGCATTGCAAAAATACACCGGGACAAAGCCATTATCTGTAACATAAACTGTTGTTTCTAATCTCTAAAGTGTAACGTTTTAATAGAAACTACACCCTGTTTTGTACATTGATAACACATCCTATATCCTAAGTAGAGACACATGTGTGAAATTGATCAAAATCATATGTATTTGTTGTGCTCAGTCAGTGACCAGGGGTAATGTCATTAATACAAATTATTTTTCTGTAAATGTACTGGGATAGTTGGTAAAAAATGTAGGCATACGGTATATTGAAATTAAGCTTCAGACATTAACAAATATCTAGTGTTAATCTGTGTAAAATATCTCATATGATAATACTAACTGGGTTTCCCTATAAGCATTTTTTTTTTTTCAGATTCACTGGTCCACAACCGAACCAGGGCACAATTGAGATCACAGGGGCTGGTTCAAACTCTGTTTATTTGTTGTTGCACACAAAATATCAGCTTTAACATGTGTTCAAACTACACAAAATGCATGACACCATCTTAAATGAGACACAGTTGCTGTGTAGTTTTTTTAAGTAAACATTGGAGTCTACTATATAAATATATATACAAATGTGCACTGCTTTTATTTATGTGTGTCAGTCAACAGGTTTTCCACAGCCTACGGGTGTTTTTAGACCTGTAGATCAGTGGTTCTCAAACTGGGGGCCGCAAGATGGTGCCAGGGGGCGCCATTATTATGACATTTTATAAAATACCTTAATTTATCATAAATTCTGTGTAATGAAACCTCAGAAAAATAAGGCTACTAACCAACAGTAATACGTTGTATAATTGAATATGTTTTGTTTAATTTAAATGTTTAAGTTTTAGAATGTATGACATAAAACATTTTCTTTTGGGGGGCCACAAAGGGATGCACCGTACCCAAGGGGGGCCACATGCTGAAAAAGTTTGAGAACCACTGCTGTAGATCGATTGCAGTGGAGGAAATGGCTACAATGTTGCAATTTCATATATCAGGTATGTTCATGGTTAAAAAATAGTGCTCGGCAAAGATTAATCGCAATTAATCGCATGCATACAAATTAAAAGTGCATTTTTGAATAATAAATGTGTCTGTGCTGTGTGTAATAATTAATAAATAAAAATAAACATTTTTATTTATATATAAAAAAATGTGTTTATATATAAAATATATCAAAATATAAATAAATATATATATATACACACACACATGTAAATGTTTCTTAAATACATGAATGTGTGTATTTATATATACATAATAATAACACACACACTGCAAAAAATGATTTTCAAAAAAAAAATTCTTAGCATTTTTGTCTTGTCCTCAGCGAAAACATCCAAAAACTCCCAAATCAAGATGCTTCCTCTTCATGAGCAAAACGACCCAAGGAAACAAGTCTAGTTTTTAGATCAAAAATATCAAATATAAGTGATTTTGTGCACAAAACAAGCAAAAAAAATCTGCCAATGACGTAAGCAAAAAAATCTTGAACATTTTTCTTGAACACTAAATTCAAGAAAAATTCAAGAAAAAATAGTTTTGCCCCATTGGCAGATTTTTTTGCTGCGTTTGTGCACAAAATCACTTAAATTTGATATTTTTGGTCCAAAAACTAGACTTTTTTCTTGGGTGATTTTGCTCATGAAGAAAAAACATCTTGATTTAAGAATTTTTAGATATTTTTACTGAAAACAAGACAAAATAACTAAGATTTTTTTCTTGAAAATCATTTTTTCCAGTGCAGCACTCATATCAAAAATTACTTTTATTTTGTATGCGATTAATCGCGATTAATCTTTGCCCAGCACTATTAAAAAAGAAATAAGAGAGCCTGTTTGTTGGTCCATTGGGTCGGATTGCCTTCACACTAACACCAAAATGCTCCAGAGTAGTTTGCAAGTTTGTTTTGGTGCGGATTGGCGTGTTCACATAGGCCTAAACGAATCAAACCAAAGGAGAAAACGCACCAGTTTCCAAAACAAAGGCTCAGGTCTGAAAACAAATTAAACAGACGTTACTGCTTTTTCAGATGAGTTTTGAGGGAAACCTGCACTGATCCTGCAACATTTAGCTCTCAAAACATTTCACAACTTAAGAAGTGGTCTATCTCCGTGTGCGTATGCTGTTGCTTATTTAGTAAACATCTGGCATGTGCGCTCATGCCTCCTCATGTTGCCACACTGAGTGAAGGTCTTTGAGCACCAGTTACAGCGATATGGCCGCTCTCCCGTGTGCGTGCGCATATGCATGCGAAGATAATCAACCTTAGAAAAGTCTCTGCCGCACCAGTGACAGCTGAAGGATCTTTCATGCAACTTCCTATGCAACTGCAGTTTTGTCAAGTCCTTTAACAGCCTTCCACACTTGTTACACTTATATGGCCCGTTACGATCACGACTGTCTGCTATAGTAGTGGAGTGTCGCGTGCAATGGAGCTCTTTCCTCTGTGCTTTATTCAATGTGGTTGAAGTGTCACAACCTGTTCTTAGTTGGTGTGTTGTGTCTGAGCCGTGACACTGACCTGCAGGGGCAGTAATAACTGATGATGTTATTGTGATAATAGTGTCATCCTGCTCAGTCTTGATCGTATCAGTGGGCAAGTTTGCATTCCACCTCTTATCTATACCCTGAGAAACAAGCTGCTGTTCTTCCATAGAAGATAAAGATGATATGGAGGAGCTCTCTTTTAAATGCACTGACTCCATATCCTCTGAATCTGTTTTACTCATTGAAATGAAGTCTCGTAAGCATGGTTTCTCGTCACTGAATGAATCTGGACTCTGGCCATGGTCCTTTGTTTGCAAAGTCTCTTGGTCTTCTGTTTCCTTTTGGTACCCAGACCCACCTGTTGGTAGTTCTGTGGGGAAAACTTCATCAGTAATATGCTGAGAGATTTGATGGACTTGTCCTGGATGAAGAAAGCAATACAGGATAAATGTGCAATTTTTGTGAAATTTACTAATATATATATATATATATATATGAAGAGTTTGGTTCCAAAACGAGATAACTCAGTTTTTAACATTTTTGTCAAAATGTATTATTATGTTATTATTTTGTTTTATGGTGCTACTTAGCTGTTTTTTAAGTTATGAAGGTTTAAATCAAAACAAACCAACTGCAGTTGAATTGATATTAATTGGAATGCAAGATTTCTGAAAAAAAAACGGAGTTATCTCGTTTTGCAAAGAAACTCTTCATAAACAGTACTTAATATTGCAGCATTTTTCTGTTTACTATATAGTGAAGTATACTACAGTATTTGTTTGTTGGGGAAATTAGTTATTGGACTTTAATTTGAATTTTTGAGTATATATTGTTTATATGTTTCTATCCATTATTACTCTATTTATTATTTCTAGACAAATATTTTATAAACAAACGACCTTTCCCATTTTTTCTTTCCTTTTTTTGTTATAGACACTCACATGTGGAATATGATATATAGTAAACTGTATATAGACACTAAAGTGTTTTTAAACCTTAATATAGAAAATACCATACAATTAGGGAGTTTACTATGGTATTTTTTTATGTGGCCTGTTATCATCAGTTTCTCAGGCATCTCTCTTTTCCTTTCTTTTTCCTTCTCTCTTCCTTTATTTCTTATTTGTACAAATTAAATAAATATCCATTTAACAAACTTTGAAAAAATGGTAAATTTTTCGTCCTTGAATACACTGGAAACATTAAGATCCGTAAAGCGAGACTGTAACTTTATTAATAAAAAAACAAATACCACCTGCGTGGCCTTCGTTATTGTTTCTACTTGTACGACTTGGGTAAAATCTTATGGGCTAAGCCATTCGCATTAATTATGTATAAGTAAATGTTTACCGTTTAAATGTTTCTCTGTCCTGATCAAAACATCCCTCAGTTGTCGTTTAAGCTTTGCGTTCTCTGTTCGAGTGCGATCAGCCTCCTCTCGGTAATCTTTGACTGTTACCTCCACCTCCTCAAAGATCTCACGAATGACAGCGGACATACGATTCAACAAATGTGAACGTAACATATCTAGTTTTGACATTTTACCAAGTATAACATTAAAAACAAATCTAATAACACACGCGGAAGCAACTCGTATTGTATGTCGGATGTTTGCGGAGTAACAAATTGCATTACCGCCGCCTACTGTACTGTAGCAGTGAACTGTGTGTGTACTAATGCAGTGGTTCTCAATTCCAGTCCTCGGGACCCCCCTCCAAAATGTTTTAGATGTATCCTTATATGAAACACCCGATTCAGTTCATCAGCTTGTTAGTGTGTTAATTAAGGAGCCTGATGAGTGAAATCAGGTGTTTCACACAAGGAGACATCCAAAACACTCCGGAGGGGGGCCCCGAGGACCGGAACCGAGAACCACTGTACTAATGAATGATGCTGATGTGTGTACCCTATTCATGAAAGCAATATTTTCTGACTCAAATAAATGCTTTGTGGACCACCGAGGATACATTTTCTTCACATTTTGCCTGTGAAAACCCAGTTAGTGTCATTTTATTATGATTTAATGTTGTACATAAAATCATCCTCCATAATGTAAATAGCAGTCTGTGAAAATGTAACATTAACATCTTTAATATTGACTGAAGGAGGCCGTGTCAAATATTGAAATTAAAATTTGATGCCCAAAATCTCATTATTAGATTATGAGACTTTAGCCTGGATTTCAGGTTTACATATGTTTAACACATAGACCCCTCGAACAGTGATGTCAACCTTCTGACTTCCTAAGGTCCCTCATTGTCCACAGAGTTTCAGGACCCCAACTCATAACTTCTACCCGTAAGTCATAACTTAAAACAAACACTGAGAAATATTTTGATTTTTATGCTCTATTTTGCCTATTTTCATGCTTTTTAAAAAAAAAAATATTTTTGGTCATCTTGAGGACCCCCTAGTTGGCCCTGGACCTCTGTTTGAAAAATACTGCCTATTTGTTTCTCCTTTTTAAAAATTAATTTATAACTGTGTAATAGTCTTATATTTAATGTCACCAAAAAGAAGAATACACTTTTAAAAATAAAGTTGCTTCACAATGCCACAGAGAAACCTTTTCTATCTAAATGGTGCTTTAAAGCACCTTTAACATCTAATAACCTTTCTGTTTTACAAAAGGTTCTTCAGATTATAAAAATGTAAAAAGAAATGTTTTTTAAAGAACCTTTTACTAAATGGAACTAAAAATGGTTATTCTATATGGCATCACCTTTATTTTCAAGAATGTAGAGCCCATTGTCTGAAATGTTTTCATTTTGCTTTTATACATACACTCTCAGAAATAAAGGTACAAAAGTTGTCACTGTGACAGTACCCTTTCAAAAAGATACAGGTTTGTATCCGAAGAGTGCATAGTACTTCAAAGGTAGATATTTCCAGTTCAAAGATACATATTTGTACCTAAATGGTACATTTTAGGACATTTTTTAAGGGGTACTGCCCCAGTGACAGCTTTGTACCTTTATTTATGACAGTGTACCTGTACATTTCTACATGATGACTGTATGAAATAAATGTTGCTGTACAATGCACACACATTTCCAAGAACAGCACGGCTCTTGAAACACTTTCAGTGGAGGCTTTGAGCAACACATTATTTTAAGACCTTTTACAGACAGCCTTCATCTGTCTCAGAGGAATTGAAGTTTCCATCCGTTTAATGGCTTAGCCTCTCATTATAAAATGGCTGATTTCACTGTGTGCACTCACATCTTTCTCTTTCAGATTTTAATTAAGCTCTGAGCGCATACCTCAATCACTGTCTGCTCCTCACAGAGCTGCGTATCTGACAAATGACAGCAGAGGGCATTTGAGGTCTGGGCTCCCTTTTTCTTTTATTCCAGCTCAAAAGCATTACAATGAAATATAAAAACATATGCCTAGACCCCTAACATTTTATTTGACATCTCAGTGGCAAAATCATTAGCAATATTGACAGACTGATTTACCCTTCAAAGACGTTAATTATGATGTCATTATAAACAAACGCAATGACATATAGAAGACAGACATATAGAATTATGACTAGGAGTCAAGGGAATAGAATAAAAATACATTTAAAATAACATTTTTATTTTTTGTTTTCAATTCAGTTTTAATTTAAATGTAATGAGTACAAATTACTTCAAAAAATATTTTCACTGTAGTGGAAATCAGAGCTTAATGCACTGTTTGGTATTTGTGGATTACTGCAACCTTACCAAGTTCTCAGCTTCTATTATCTTCACGGTCAAATAAGTGGTCAAGAGCTTGCCAAACAGTTAGAGGTACAATCTCTGCCACTTAGATCAAATTTAACCAACACATAATTTGATTAGAATGTGTAATGAAATCCCACAAGGTTAAGTGCACTCTTTCTTGTTGTCTCACTCGCTCCTCTCTTTATTCTATAGAATAGAATGAGAATGAGAATGAGAATGAGAATGAGAATGAGAATGAGAATGAGAATGAGAATGAGAATGAGAATGAGAATGAGAATGAGAATGAGAATGAGAATGAGAATAAGAATAAGAATAAGAATGAGAATGAGAATGAGAATGAGAATGAGAATGAGAATGAGAATGAGAATGAGAATGAAAATGAGAATGGGAATGGGAATAGAACAGAATAGAAATGGGAATAGGAATAGAAAGGGGAATGGGAATAGAATAGAATATGAATGAAATGGAATGGGATTTGGAATAGAATAGAATAGAATAGAATAGAATAGAATGGGAATGGGAATAATACAGAATAGAAATGGGAATATGAATAGGAATGACATGGAATGGGAATAGAATAGAATAGGAATGGGAATAGAATAGGAATGGGAATGAAATGGGAATGGAATAGAATAGAATAGAATAGAATAGAATAGAATAGAATAGAATAGAATAGAATAGAATAGAATAGAATGGCAATGGAATGGGAATAGAATAGGAATAGAACAGAATAGAAATGGGAAGGGGAATAGAATAGAATAGGAATGAAATGGGAATGGGATTTGGAATAGAATAGAATAGAATAGAATGGCAATGGAATGGGAATAGAATAGGAATAGAACAGAATAGAAATGGGAATAGAATAGAATAGGAATGAAATGGAATGGGAATGGGAATGGGATTTGGAATAGAATAGAATAGAATAGAATAGAATAGAATAGAATAGAATAGAATAGAATAGAATAGAATAGAATAGAATA